>NW_025780315.1:0-49733 GCF_021130785.1 Homalodisca vitripennis | reverse complement strand
AAGATTTCAACAATTAATCTAAATAAAAATGCTAATTAATGCTTAGACTTATGTTACGTTTATGGAAGGAACGATCGAAACGTTAGTTAAATAATTTTAACATGTAGAACATTCAATTAAATTTATGCATATGTTTATATAACTGATATTGTTATTTCTGTATATTTTTAATGTCAACCTCTAAATGGTGGCTTAAATCGTATGATTTTCTTTTTTTTCATATAAAAGGAACTTCTTTATGTATTGCTTGTTTCCGTAACTATAGCTGGTTTGTTTTCCTCGGCAAATTCCACGTTGAACAGCTTATCACCAGTTGCGACTACTGTTTACAACGATTATCGGTTACGACTACTGATTATAATGATCATCAGATACGACTACTGATTACAACGATCGTCAGTTATGACTACTGATTACAACGATCATCAGTTACGACAACTGATTTACAACGATCATCAGTTGCGATTACTGATTACAACTATCATCAGTTAAGACTACTGATTACCACGATCATCAGTTACGGACTACTGATTACAACGATCACCAGTTACGACTACTGATTACAACGATCATCAGTTACTACTACTGATTTACAACTATCATCAGTTGCAACTACTGATTACAAAGATCATCAGTTACTACTACTGATATACAAAGACCATCAGTTTGCGACTGATTATAACTATCATAATTTACTACTACTGATTACAACGATCATCAGTTTGCAACTACTGATTACAAAGATCATCAATTGCAACTACTGATTACAAAGATCATCAATTGCAACTACTGATCACAAAGATCATCAATTGCAACTACTGATTACGAAGATCATCAGTTACGACTACTGATTACAACGATCATCAGTTACGACAACCGATTACAACGGTCACCAGTTACGACTACTGATTACAACGGTCATCAGTTATGACTACTGAGTAGGGTATCAGTAGGGTAATGCGTTTCTTCCAGAAACGTGTCGCAAACATTCCGCCGGTAAGAAATAAATTTAAAGTGTCAGGAATATTTTTACGAGCGTGATAAATGATGAACGCTAGTGTAAACCAGTTTTTATCTTTTGTAGTTTTTTTATTTTGACCTCGAGCCCACCTTGACCTCAGGGCATCCATATCCGACGCCCGCCCGCCAGCCAACCGTCTACCGCTTGACCTCGAGAGTTGGGGAACAACGGCCGCGGTACCTTCGAGTTATCCCCGCCCTGGGGAGCCGCGCTCGTCTTTGTTTAATTGGGAATTGCGATTTACTACAGTAGCTTATCGGGTCACGGGGGGAGGGGATAGTTTATAACTTGGAAGTGCCGTAGTCAGAGGCTCAGGACACTGAATATGGATAGGGAAGGTGTCCCGAATCACACCTGAACCGAGTAATAACATTATATGTTTATAAAATGTGTAGCAACAACGTTTCGAGGATTGAGATCCACTCTCTTCCTCAGGTGGGAAGACAAAATATAGCACATGCAATTTTTGGGTGTGTTTTAATCTATTTTCTTTTTCTCCTTTTTTTAGTGGCACTCCATTGCTGCACGTTCTAACTTGTATGTACTAATTGTCTTTTCACCTGGCGAAGAGGATGGATTTTAATGTACAAAAACGTAGTACACATGTTTTTAACGTATAAAAATGGCAAATGTCCGAAATCCTATTATCTTCTCATATCTTTCCATTGTTTTTAAACAAAGAATTGACATATTAAATGAACGTTAGAACTATGTCATGAACTATTAAACAACTCAATGTCAAAATGTGTGTTATTTGCTAGTTTTTATTATTATTTCTTAATTTTAGTTACTTTTCATTCAAGTAGAGTAAAAACTCAATTATAAAAATAATTGAGAGAAACTTAAGGGCTTTCAACAATAATAATAATAATATAATATATATATATATATATATATATATATATATATATATATATATATATATATATATATATATATATATATATATATCGTCAGGTTTACGAATATATAATATTATTTTGACGATAATTACATGCGAAAGTTTATTACGTTCTAATATTAAGCTGTTAGTGTAATTAAATATGTAGTAAAAATAGCAAAGCTGTGGTATTTTTTCTTTTTCTGAACTAATATGACTGTACCATTATATCGTATTTCATACAGTTAAAATATTAGAAAAAACTATTGTTTATTGTTTTTTTCAAACTATTGTTCAGTCGTTCACCACGATCGAGTGATTGCCACGAATACACTGTCAAGAACGATTGATCAACTAATTCGAATTTGAACGAGACCTACTGGACCGAATAACCATGTGATTCGAACAAATTTACATCACTAAATTAAGGGTGTCGTCTCGATCATTTGGAGAAGAGGCTTGGAAATTAGTTCTAACCCATCTCATATAATCAGAAAAACAGTTTATGTATGGAGCGGTTAAAATTCACCAATTTATTGACATGTTTTACTAAAAAAAACCCGTAGTACTTATAAATAATTCCTAGTTGACATAGGTGGTGGTGGTGTTAAAATTGAATATTCATCCATCGCATGTATTCGATTTTGCTTCATACAGAAACCCCAACGGATCCACCGTAAAGGTATTTCTTCACTAGTTCCGATAACTATTGCCAAAAATCACATTGAGTGAGTTTCTGTTTACAAATGAGGATATGCAAAAATCAAGGCCTAGTAGTTCATTAGCAAGTTAACAAACAGTTTATTTGTAGTGTGAGTTGCGCACCGACAAGCCGCTGTGCAGCGCTCGTAGCGACCGGTGATAACAACCGACACTGACCTTCAGATAGCGCTATCACTATCAGCAAGGTCACGACGGCACTGCGCGGCTGTGACGTCAACCGCGAGTAAATACACATCTAGCATGCGCCACCCCGCGCTTCCTGATAAGGGCATTTAAATGTACAAGGCCACTCACTCACTAGCTATGATTAACCATGAGAGCACTATTGTCTCGAGTGACATTACTCACGTTATACACGTACTATATGATTCGTAATTTGTATTGTGTTCAACTGCAATACAGTCACTCTAACTTATATCTGGACTTTCCAGTACTGAGAGCACTATTGTCTCGAGTGACATTACTCACATTATACACGTACTATATGATACGTAATTTGTATTGTGTTCAACTACACTAAAGTCACTCTAAATTACATCTGGAGATTCCTGTACTGAGAGCACTTTTGGTCTCGAGTGACATTACTCACATTATACACGTACTGTATGATACGTAATTTGTACTGTATTCAACTACACTAAAGTCACTCTAAACTTACATCTGGACATTCCTGTACTGAGAGCACTATTGTCTCGAGTGGTATTACTCACATTATACACGTACTGTATGATACGTAATTTGTACTGTATTCAACTACACTAAAGTCACTCTAAATTACATCTGGAGATTCCTGTACTGAGAGCACTTTTGTCTCGAGTGACATTACTCACGTTATACACGTACTATATGATACGTAATTTGCATTGTATTCAACTACAATAAAGTCACTCTAACTTACATCTGGAGATTCCTGTACTGACAGCACTATTGTCTCGAGTGACATTACTCACATTATACACGTACTGTATGATAAACGGCTTTCAAGTTTAATAATAATAATTGTCAGGTAACTTGATATAGACTTAGCAACGTTATCAGTGTAAAGGACACAAAGTAATGTTGGTGGTCAGTTCTTGTAACCACTACATCTCAGCTAGAACACTCCTGACCTACAGACTGTTGTACGGTGAACTCTCCAGCACTCCAGCACTCCAGCTCAGTTTGTCCGTGATCACGAGCGGATGTCTAGCATGCATGGCCAGACAGTAGACGCCTTTCTCCGGCGGCTCCAGTACTGGAGGCTCCAGTGGCACTTTCTACTCCACTGCATTTCTCCAGCTATAAACCCTGCCACCCAAGGACGTCATTATCTTCAGGCTGTTTATTATTTTATCGCTATTACGAACCGTAGAAAGTCCTCCTGATCTAATGCGGGCGGCTGTGTGGCCCAAGGCTCTCAACACACAACAAAGAACTGACGTACTCGTAGCTACCTTAGCTGCAGGACATCCACTAATTCTCACCCAATCAAGAATAGTAGAATAGGAAGATCAGCTAAATGTAAAGAACCGGGAAAAACTCCCTTAGATCTGAACATTACTTCGTCGTACCTCTAGATGCTCCCTGGACATCTACTTGCGACCTTTATCTACATTAAAATCTATAATAGCATCACTTTGTCCGGCACAATCTCTTGCAAAATCGTATCTCTTCCAGGCGCGAAAATTCATCGTCAATTCAACCTGTCATTTTTTTGGTTGAGTAATGTGTTTTAATTCCTTAGTTATACAACCTTTTAATATACCTTTCCTGAAGACATAAATATAATAAAAATTGTGATCATTCCCTGTTTTGAAATTTTCCTAATCACGATCATAGAAAAACGAATAACTGTTAGGAAACTGGTGTGTATGAAATATGGGTTACTATCATAAATAATTAATTTCCGATTTTTTTATTTCTGGGGGTGGCCAACCACTACTGGTTGTGGTAAGTAAAAGTATTTCAAAAGATTTGTTATGTCAAAGAATCATCATTAATAGTTTTAAACGTGATAATAACAAGCGAGCCGTATTCTCTGCAATACTACAAACTACAATACTATTCAACAAAACTGCATTTTATTATCATAACCATTCATAGAAGTGCAAGTGTTTCATGAGCCATAGAGATATAGACGTCAACCCTCAACAATAGATACAAATATTATTATACAAAGTATACGGACAGTAAACATACGTACAACTAAAACCACTTATAATTAAATAAAAATTAGGTCTTCGTCATTTAAAAAATAATAATTATAGATACAAATTATTTTTAAAATAAAAACTATTCCCAATAAAATAAAATTTAAAAATTATAAAAATTTAATAAGTATGTTGTTTGTATGCAACCCCTATGATCCTTTACGAAATCGAACTCCCATGAATATAATTTGTCAAAAATTTGAGAAAAACAACTTTTTAAAACCATTCCTGCGTTTCCTAATACATTATTTTGAGTTTCATTTATTTCAGTAGTTATGCATATTATTGTTTTACTTGACTTTTAACGCGCGGAAATATACCTCTAACGACATTGTGGTACGTGAAAATAATATTGTATTAGAAGTGTTGTTTCTCTAAGTCACCACCAGGATGCAGCACTAAGCAGAAGAAAACACGGTTATGTTTTTGTCATTCATCTTTAAACGCGCGGAAAGATACCTCTAACGTCCTAAACGACATTGTGGTACGGAAATAATATTGCATTAGAAGTGTTGTTTCTCTAAGTCTCCACCAGGATGCAGCACCATACAGAAGCAAACACGGTCTGTGTTTTTGTTTCATTCAACTTGTAACGCGCGGAAAGATACCTCTAACGATATTGTGGTACGTGAAAATAATATTGTATTAGAAGTGTTGTTTCTCTAAGTCTCCACCAGGATGCAGCACCATACAGAAGCAAACACGGTCTGTGTTTTTGTTTCATTCAACTTGTAACGCGCGGAAAGATACCTCTAACGACATTGTGGTACGGAAATAATATTGCATTAGAAGTGTTGTTTCTCTAAGTCTCCACCAGGATGCAGCACCATACAGAAGCAAACACGGTCTGTGTTTTTGTTTCATTCAACTTGTAACGCGCGGAAATATACCTCTAACGACATTGTGGTACGTGAAAATAATATTGTATTAGAAGTGTTGTTTCTCTAAGTCACCACCAGGATGCAGCACTAAGCAGAAGAAAACACGGTTTATGTTTTTGTCATTCATCTTTAAACGCGCGGAAAGATACCTCTAACGTCCTAACGACATTGTGGTACGGAAATAATATTGCATTAGAAGTGTTGTTTCTCTAAGTCTCCACCAGGATGCAGCACCATACAGAAGCAAACACGGTCTGTGTTTTTGTTTCATTCAACTTGTAACGCGCGGAAAGATACCTCTAACGATATTGTGGCACGGAAATAATATTGTTTAAGTGTTGCTTCTTTAACTCTCCGCCAGGGTGCAGCACTATGCAGAGTTGAACAACTGAATGCACATTCAGCTCTCATTGGTTTCTTTCTGTGTGATTATTTCGTGAGTCAAAGACAAAACTGGGGTTAATTGGCGATTAACCTTCGCAATCATTACGTTGTATTAATAATGCGATTCATTATAAGAGGAAACTTCAAATATGTTGTACAAAGTTTATTATACAATATATAATATAATTAATATAATTTTACTTTCTTGTTCTATGGGAGACTGATTGACAAACACTCATAAACTAAAAAATTAGATAACAAGCGAGCAGGTCCTCCTAAATACATTTTACCATTGAAAGTGCCCGCCCTGCATTATATACTATTCCCCTCCCCCGTCCACAAGTGGTCCTCAATTTAGACCCTCATCGAGGAGAACACTCACCTCAACTACGGGGCTTTTCAGCAAAAAGGTTCCGATGTCTCGTAGTTGACGACTGTTAGAAGTCTTAGTCGGATGAAGTCCACCCCCATCACATCAGTTTCGTACTATGCTCATGCCTAATTATTAACTTCGCGGATGTGTTAAACATACTAATCACATGAAATACATTGTCTTCTGCATACCCCTGTACAAAGACACCTCTGCCCTTTAGAGAACTCAACAGGTGGGCCACGAATAGTTTTAACAAGAAAGAAGAAATCACACCACCCTGGGGACAACCCGCTGATTGTCACTATAGGAGTCCTTGCACCCACAAGAACGGTGGTCATGAGCATCATCCATGAGGAAGGCCTCCATCAAGTCACAAATCTGACCATCAATGTCTTCGACGACCTGAAAAACAGTTTTTTTTCTATTAGGACAAGAAGCTTATAAATTGCACTTAGTCCTGTAAGAACCTTTGCGCTACTTTCGGAGTGACAGGATATTCAGGATGGGTAAGGTTAGCGAGTAGGGGCCGCCTCCCCGAGTAGAGATCCATGAGGAAGAATTAGGGCACTATATCTCAAAGTCATGTCCCCCTGGAAGAAGGGGAGGCCAGCTCTGAAACCAGCCTCTCCAGTCAAAATAGGCAGGGGGTGGCATACCCTTGGTGAGGTTTAGCAAGAACCTCTGAGGTTAGGGAACAAACCCCACCAACTTCAACAGTCATCTCCCACAGTAGACTAGACCTATAAAGTTGCCCATGAACCCCAGAATCTCGACATATGCGGTTAGTGATGTGCCGCTCCTGGAAATCCATAAGGTTGCCCAGATTGAAGTGACACATCGGTTTTTGCTGTGCCCAGTGGTAGGTTTAACTGGAAGATATAAACCAGCCAGAAGTGATCCCTGCTGGGTACTGAAAATAAACAGTTAAAACTACTTCTTGCGCAGTCTACTCTTTCTATATCCTGCACATAAATTCATGCAGTGCAGAGTCATATGACTTTTTCCTCAGTAAAAAGCACAGTAATTCACATGAAGGGGATACTCTAGAAAAAGCCCCATGTAATATACATACAAAACTAGCAAACGTCTCCCCAGAGTCTTCAGAAGAAAGTATCATAAATGGATCAATCTAAAAAGTGTTAACTTTACCCACAGGCAAGTTTCATCAAAAATATGGTGAACTTATGGATTTGAGCTCTACCATTTTTAAGTGAACCTTATTATGTAACTCTTTGTAAAAGAAAAAAAACATAGGAACGTTAAGAGTGAGAGAAGTTCTCTGCACATAAAGTAGCTATGGTAGGAAGGATCGATTCAATTGAATTTTGAGTTTAGCTCCAGTTCACCTTCCTTTTTATTGCAGCGTCTGGTATCTGACGCTGTCTCAGACTCGACTCTAAAATCTGAAGTTATGTTCGTCTGAAGAGATCCAAAGAAAGTCGACGACGAAGAAGCTCAAAATGAAACATCTACACCGTTTCTACATCAGAGACACCTATAAATAGGTGAAGTGATAGTCTCATTGTCTCATCAGGTACACAACTGAGTGCAGTACAATGTGACAGACACGATCTCTAATCACGGTGGAGCAAGCGAGTGGATCCCTTCAGACGAATATGACTCTAGATTCTAGGAGTCAAGTCTGAGACAGCGTCAGATACTAGACGCTGTATTAAAAAGGAAGGGGAACTGGAACTAGGCTCAAAATTCAATTGAGAGATGTTAATAAACTTATGAATACCTTAACTTTAAAAATATTGCATAGTAGTAAACAATAAAGCTTAAATATTTCGAAAACAACTCTTATGACACAATACTATCAATGCCTCGTGTATTTTCGTGGGAGAGTATTTAGATTTGATTATATAACAAGATTAAGGTTTCCAATTATAGACAACCTCCACACCCCCGATAATGGTAAATCAGGCTTATCTTTGGTTCTAACGAGCGGTGTTGTACAACAGTAATGTTCTAATAAAGAACTCTTATCTAGAAGATAAGTCAGTGATTAGTTTTAATTGCACGGTTTAGTTGCCTAGAAGCATATTCGTAGCAGTAAGCGAGTGAAAAAACTTCCAAGATGGTTTGACTATTTAACGAATTAATTTGCGTGTTTCATGAGTTGTGTAAAAGTGTGCAGGGAACTGTTTGGTATGATGAGGTCAAAGAAAAATTGTACTCACCACATTTTTGCATTCTCGGAACTACAAGCTCTTGCCGTTCCTGGCTCGGAAGCATCCACGTGATCTGCTTCACAAAATTAACCTATTTACCAAATATAAAGAGCAGTTCCATGTGATCTGTATTGTCACTGTCATAACATGTCAGTATTTATCGTGTATATAGGCAGATTAGATTGGCGCTTCCAAAACAGAAACGCCGAGAGCTCGCAGATTCAATCTCGGCTAACCAGACTGTTATCTTTATGGTGATAAGACATTCTGCTTATCCTTCACTTAAAACAGCATAGACTGATTCATCGTATTTTTCACCAATGTACAATGATGCAAGAAATGTTTTACTGTTGAATTTCCGTTTACAATAAAATATGTTTCTGGGGCATGTAACGGCAAAAGTAAAATTTACGAATGCTGATTAAACAACAAGACCGGCATCTCTGTGGTTTCGGACCCTAAGTAGAACTCCTTGGTGTCATAACTTTGGGGCCGTTAATCAATAAAGCCAGGTTTGCTCCAGTACTGGACGTGTGGACGAGAGTAGATTATGAATATGGGGTTCCTAGCGCACTTTTGGGACAGTCAGAAAATCAATGTAAAATACTGTTCATTGAACCATAAACGAATCTATAAATCATGAACTAAAAATAAACGAATCTATAGCTGTTTGATTCTACTTTCTTAAGCTGAAACTTAGTGAAATATGCTTCGAACCAATCTCATATCTGCTTCGAATCTACGAAATTTCTGTTGTAAATATATTAAAATCTTAATAAAAAATCTTGGAAAAGTTAAAGAAAAAAATTATTGAAAAAATAGTATAAAGAATTTAAATTGCCCCCTACAAACCAATATAGTAATAAAAAGTACTATTTTTGTCCTATAATTATACTATTTTTAAAAAAATTTTAAGTCTTAGTTTACAGATTTTTCTATAATAAATAGAAGAATCTACAGCTGTTTCAACCAGAAATTGTGCTGATTTCTGTCAAATTCAAGTAAAAAATCATTACTTTTTCAAATTCTAAAAATATTGAAAAAAATAGTATTATAGAATTTAAATTACCTCCTGCAAACCAATATAGTAAAAATCGCTAGTTAAAATTTTTGCTCTTTAAATATGGAGCGGAAAAAGATAGAGTGCCCATACTGCAAAAAAGACATTTTCGAACATCACTTTACTCGACATTACAATTCGAAAAATCATCTAAAAAACAAAGAAATTTATAATAAAGAATTAAATTATTTGAAGACTTTGGGCTAAAGAAAATCAAATTGCCGATCACGAAAACATGTATAATATAGAAAAATTGCGTGAACTAAAGAAAAATTTTAAGGAAAGTAAAAAAGATCTCAATCTATTTAAAGATGAAAAAATTCAATCAATCGCTGAAAAATTGTCCTTAGAAACAAACGATAAAACTAAGTCTGAAATGATCGAAGAAATTGACAAAACGCTTAATGAGAAACCAGAAAATATCATTGATGTAGAAGTTTTATCGTCTATACACGGTCTTTTCAAGCAATACATTTTAACGAATTTAAACGATAATTTCATGTCAATTTACAAATATCTTTCTATTTTGCGCCCGGAAATTAAAAGTTTAATCGAAAAATTTCAAGAAACTGTGAAAAACAGTAAAGGATATATCTCTTTGGAATGCGAATACGAAAGAACTTTAGTGAACGGTGAAACACAAACTTGTCCAATGTACTTTACTATAAAAGCAGACGAGATCTTTGACATAAACGACTTTATTACTAAGCAATTTAATAAATTAACACATCGAGAAACAAACGAATCATCCAAATAAAGGTTCTGGATGGACATTAAAACGCTGCAAACAACTAGTTTTGAGCCTTAATAAACACGAATTTATGAACGCAGGATCATATATCGATTTACCAAAGAAAATCAAAGATAAAAAAGCTTGTATAAATATCAAAAATAAAGATGATTATTGCTTTATTTATTCTATCCGATGCGCTATTGAAAAACCCGAAAGAGACTGCGAAAGATCAAAAACAATATGAAAAATTTGTAAATGACGAGATATTTTCAGGTTTCGAGTATCCAATGTCCTTAAAAGATATACAATTATTTGAAAAACGAAGTCACAATTCCAAGTACAAATATCCAAAAATGTCTATAAATATCTACAGTTATGATGAGAAACTCAATATTGTTCCATTACAAATTTCTGAAAAATACGACGCTGAGTTAGAAATCGATTTATTGTATGTTAAACAAGAAGACAAATCTCATTATGTTTTTGATAACCGATCTAAATAAACTCGTGAGTTTCTCAGTTATCCAAGCATAAGGAAAGAAAATTTCTTTGTAGAAGATGTTTAAGCCATTTCTACAAATCTGGAGATTTAACAGATCATTTAGAAATTTGCAAACAACACGAAGTTTGTAAGCCAATTATGCCGTTTCCAGGTCAAACAACAACATTTACTAATTATCAAAAGAAATTTTCTCATCCTTACGTTTATTTATATGGATTTTGAGAGTATATTAGAGAAAATACCGACATGCAAAAACAATCCGCAAAAATCGATCACAACCAAGATTCAGAAGCACATTCCATATGGTTTTACTCTATACTTAGTGTCTAATGTGACCAATCGTATGTACAAGCCGATATGTTATCGAGCCAAAAATGAAGAAGATTTGCCAAATGTTCCTGCAAAATTGTTTGAAGAACTTAATAAATTATCGAAATACATAGCTAAAAAGTATAATTCTAAGAATAAAATACCTATGAAATTAAACCGAAGAAGAAGAAATTTCGTATCAAAATTCCAGTCTTTGTCATATTTGTGAATGTGAGGGTTTTGATAATCAAACAAGAAAAAAAGTACGAGATCATTGTCATTTAACAGGTAAATTTCGAGGTGCTGCTCATTTATCTTGTAACTTGAATCTCAAATTTCCTCAGAATATTCCAGTTTTCTGTCACAATATGTCATGTTACGACACTCATTTGTACGTAAAAGAGTTGGCAAAACAGTATGGTAATGTTGATTTGATTGCAAACACCGATGAGAAATATATAAATTATTCTGTAAATTCTGGATATGGATATGAGTTTGAAGATGATAAACCAAGAAAGTTCATCAAGTTTTCTTTCGTAGACACGTTCAGATTTATGGCATCGTCTATAGAAAAGTTAGCTAAAAACCTCAAAAAAGATGATTTCAAACATACAAATCATTTTATACAAGATGGTCTGAACGCAATTCTAGATAGACAACCAAATGACGAAGAAGAAATCTTTAAAATTCTATCTGGAAAAGGCATATTTCCTTACGAATTTATCGACAGTATTGAAAAACTTGATTACACAGAAGAATTAAGAATTCAAGATTTCTATTCACTTTTGACAGATGAGAGCATATCTGAGAAAGATTTTCAACACTACTTAAATGTATGGAACAAATTAAAAGAGAAAAATCTAGGAAATTACTCTGATCTCTATAACATTCAAGATGTTCTATTGCTCGCTGATATCTTTGAAAATTTTAGGAATATTTGTTTGAATTGCTATAAAACTTGATCCAGCACACTATCTAACAGCTCCCAGTCTTGCATGGGATGCTATGTTAAAATTAACGAATATAGAATTACAATTAATTAGTGATTATAATATGTATTTGATGATCGAAAAAGGTATTCGCGGAGGCATTTCTCAATGTATTAAACGATATGTGAAAGCAAATAACAAATATTTAAAAGATTTTGATAAGACAAAGCCTGAAAACTATTTGTTGTACGTCGATGCTAATAACCTTTATGGGTATGGCCTAATGCAAAATTTACCATATAACGAAATCAAGTGGATGGATCCTAAAACGTATACAACAGCAGATTGGAAAGAAACAATTTTGGAACTCACTGGCGACGAAGATTATGGCTATATTCTCGAAGTCGATCTAGAATATCCGAAGAATTTACATGAAAATCATAAAGATTTGCCTCTTGCTCCAGAACATTATAACAACAAACTTTGCACAACTCTACTGGATAAAACTGAATATGTTGTTCATTCTAGAAATTTGAAATTCTATCTGGAACAAGGTATGATTTTGAAACATGTGAATAGAGTTATTGCATTCGATCAGAAGCCTTTTATGAAAGATTACATTGATTTTAACACAAACATGAGAACCAAAGCTACAAGTGACTTTGAAAAGGACTTTTATAAGCTGATGAACAACTCAGTTTTTGGAAAATCTATGGAAAATGTGAGAAACAGATGTGATATTAGACTAGGAAATGAAGAATTTTCAATGAAACAGGCCAAGAAAACGAACTTCAAATGCTTTAACATCTTTGACGACAACTGTATAGCGAGTCACATGTACAAACAAAAGGTTAAATTTAACAAACCGATTTACATAGGATTTTCAGTTCTCGACCTCTCAAAATTGCTAATGTACGAGTTTTATTACAAACAAATTAAAGAAGTTTGATCCAGATTTGAATCTGTGTTACATGGATACAGACAGTTATTTTCTAGAATTGAAACGAGATCCTTTTAAAATTATTAAAGAAAATATAGATGACTTTGATACAAGTGATTATCCAAAAGATCATGAATGTTTCACGACTAAAAATAAGAAGGTAATAGGGAAATTCAAAGACGAACTAAATGGGGAAATCTTAGAAGAATTTTGTGGTTTAAGATCAAAGATGTACTCGTACAAATATCTAGACAAAAATCCAGTTAGGTGTAAAGGAATTAAGAGAAGCGTTGTAAATAAAACAATAAATATCGAAAACTTGAAGAGATGTTTGTTCGAAGATAAAGAAGAATTTAGGGAGATGACAGTAATCAAAAGCTATAAACATGAATTGTATACCATCACCATAAACAAACTGGCACTAAACGCTAAAGATGATAAGAGAAATGTCCTAGAAAATAAGATCGATACAGTACCGTATGGCTATAAAAATGAAGCAAAATCTGATATATTAGACGAATTAAATAAACTTGGAAAACTTTGAAAATTGAGAAATAACCGGAAGTGTTTACGAATATGAATTGAGAAAGTCAAAGCTATAATTTTTTCTATATAAATGGAGTCTCAAAAGAAATGTACAAAGTGTCAAGAAGAGAATAGAAAAGACTGTTATTGTAAGGAATTATATGATAAAATGGACAAATTAACTTTAGAAGAGAAAAAGTGTTACTTTTGTAAAGAAATTAAAAATATTTCTGAATTTAATAACTGGCAGTATAGTAAAGATAGAAAAGATGCTTTTTGCAAAGATTGTGCTAAAAACATTTTCAGCGAAAGTTATAAAAACGAAATGCCTTGTGAATATGAAAAAAAGATTTTACAATGGTTACCTAGTTTATGCTAAACATTTACAAACAAAATATAATAAATCGAGAGTTTTTAGTAAAATTTAGAAACATTTTCATCGTGTAATTTAGATATTCTATAAATGAGTCGAGATTCTGCCATATTTGTAGTAAAATGATTTCCGTTGTATAAAATATTCAAAGATTCTTTCATTTGGTTGTAGAGATTTATACTATTTGGATCTCCTTGTCTTAATAAAATTTCCATTTCTGGGTAATCAATTTCAAGTTCTTTCAATCTTCTCGGTATTTCTCTCTTTTGAGCTCTGATAACGTAATAAGGATATTCCCACATGTGATTCTTCTTAATTAATACAAAAACATGGTGTTTTTTCTTAGCAAAATCTTTACAAACAAGGTCTGGTTTCATTAAGTCAATTTTTACACTTTGTTTTGCGATTATTTCCGTTTTTATTTCATCTTTAATTTGCAAGTGTTTAACTTCGTCCTCTAAATATTTAATCTTGTTTTCAAGTTTGTACACACCAAATTTACGAATACTTGGTAAAACTTCTTCTAAAACCCAATCTTGAAACATTTCTGCTATTTTCATTTTAGATTTCAAGATTAAAGAATATATGCCTGCTTCATTGATGAAAACAGTGTTTTTTTGAAAGTTTGAAGGCGGGGGCGAATCACCCCTACCTTCAGAATGTATGTTTTCGAAGCTTTTTTTTATATTTTTTCTTTGACATGTTCTTTAATGGCTTTCTTCGTATCTTTATATTCTAACACCTCTGCAACATCTTTCGCCTTAAACCAAAATTCATTATTTTCGTCAACAAATGTTAAAATTTCTTTATTATTGAATTTGAGTAGATTCACAACTGACTCCATTTAGATAGAAAAAAAATTTAACTAGTAATTTTTATTTTGAGAATAAAGCCCAGATTCATTAACGAAAAACAGTGTTATTTTGGAAGTTTGAAGGTAAGCTATTTATAGCCCCCCTTATATTTAGATTAAAATAGAAGTTTTTATCATCTTCGTCAACGTTTATTCTGATCGTTTGCATAGTATTTTCATATTCTAGAATTTTTTGCTACGTCTTTAGCCTTAAACCAGATCACATTGTTTTCGTCAACAATCGTAAAGATATGTTTGTTATTGAATTTTAGTTGATTATTAAGTAGGTCTACAACTGACTCCATTTAGATAGAAATAAAATTTAACAAGCAATTTTTATTTTGAGTATAAAGTCCTGATTCATTGATGAAAACAGTGTCAGGATGAAGATTTTGAAAGAGTCGCGATTCGATACCCTCGTCAGAATCTATGTTTTCAAAGCTTTTTTTGTATTTTTCTTTAACATTGTCTTTATTCGTATTTTTTGTGAATATTTGTGAGGTGGCCCTCGAGGGCTACCTTATCTTTTAGATAAAAGTATTGGTATTTATCATCATTATCAACTCGTTTGGAAAGTTTGAAGGTAAGAACGATTCGTTCCCCCTTGATTCATCATTCTTTCGACAATCTTAAATATATTGTTGTTTTACTCTCATTATTTAATAAATTTCCCTCAGTGTCTTGTATAGTTTAGAACGATTTTTTGAATTCTTTTAATATTTTTTCTAATTGGAATATAGTCTATTTCATTCGGTTTTTTCACTAATTTTTGATCCATAAGCAACATTTGGAAAAAAAGTGTACAAAATTTCAGATTCTTTGTGTAAATGTTCGGTATGATTTTCAAAACTAGGTTCAACGAGATTACAATGTACTTCAATTACATCGAACGGTCTAAATTTTGGCGTTTTATTTCCTACATATACCTGATTTGTGGAACGTAAAACGTGAACACGAAAACGTAAAAAACGTGAACGTGGAACGTAGAAACGTGGAACGTGAACGTGGAACGTGAACGTGGAACGTGAACGTGAACGTGGAACGTGAACGTGGAACGTAACAAGAACGTAACAAGAACGTAACATGAACGTAAATTTTGTGTTTTACGTTTAATTTAACACGAATTTACATGTAAAATCACGTTAAATTAAACGTAAAACACAAAATTTACGTTCATGTTACGTTCTTGTTACGTTCCACGTTCACGTTCACGTTCCACGTTCACGTTCCACGTTCACGTTCACGTTCCACGTTCACGTTCCACGTTCACGTTCCACGTTCACGTTCCACGTTCTACGTTCCACGTTCACGTTTTTACGTTTCGTGTTCACGTTTTACGTTCCACAAATCAGGTATATGTAGGAAATAAAACGCCAAAATTTAGACCGTTCGATGTAATTGAAGTACATTGTAATCTCGTTGAACCTAGTTTTGAAAATCATACCGAACATTTACACAAAGAATCTGAAATTTTGTACACTTTTTTTCCAAATGTTGCTTATGGATCAAAAATTAGTGAAAAACCGAATGAAATAGACTATATTCCAATTAGAAAAAATATTAAAAGAATTCAAAAAATCGTTCTAACTATACAAGACTCTGAGGGAAATTTATTAAATAATGAGAGTAAAACAACAATATATTTAAGATTGTCGAAAGAATGATGAATCAAGGGGAACGAATCGTTCTTACCTTCAAACTTTCCAAACGAGTTGATAATGATGATAAATACCAATACTTTTATCTAAAAGATAAGGTAGCCCTCGAGGGCCACCTCACAAATATTCACAAAAAATACGAATAAAGACAATGTTAAAGAAAAATACAAAAAAAGCTTTGAAAACATAGATTCTGACAAGGGTATCGAATCGCGACTCTTTCAAAATCTTCATCCTGACCCTGTTTTCATCAATGAATCAGGACTTTATACTCAAAATAAAAATTGCTTGTTAAATTTTATTTCTATCTAAATGGAGTCAGTTGTAGACCTACTTAATAATCAACTAAAATTCAATAACAAACATATCTTTACGATTGTTGACGAAAACAATGTGATCTGGTTTAAGGCTAAAGACGTAGCAAAAATTCTAGAATATGAAAATACTATGCAAACGATCAGAATAAACGTTGACGAAGATGATAAAAACTTCTATTTTAATCTAAATATAAGGGGGGCTATAAATAGCTTACCTTCAAACTTCCAAAATAACACTGTTTTCGTTAATGAATCTGGGCTTTATTCTCAAAATAAAAATTACTAGTTAAATTTTTTTTCTATCTAAATGGAGTCAGTTGTGAATCTACTCAAATTCAATAATAAAGAAATTTTAACATTTGTTGACGAAAATAATGAATTTTGGTTTAAGGCGAAAGATGTTGCAGAGGTGTTAGAATATAAAAGATACGAAGAAAGCCATTAAAGAACATGTCAAAGAAAAATATAAAAAAAGCTTCGAAAACATACATTCTGAAGGTAGGGGTGATTCGCCCCCGCCTTCAAACTTTCAAAAAAACACTGTTTTCATCAATGAAGCAGGCATATATTCTTTAATCTTGAAATCTAAAATGAAAATAGCAGAAATGTTTCAAGATTGGGTTTTAGAAGAAGTTTTACCAAGTATTCGTAAATTTGGTGTGTACAAACTTGAAAACAAGATTAAATATTTAGAGGACGAAGTTAAACACTTGCAAATTAAAGATGAAATAAAAACGGAAATAATCGCAAAACAAAGTGTAAAAATTGACTTAATGAAACCAGACCTTGTTTGTAAAGATTTTGCTAAGAAAAAACACCATGTTTTTGTATTAATTAAGAAGAATCACATGTGGGAATATCCTTATTACGTTATCAGAGCTCAAAAGAGAGAAATACCGAGAAGATTGAAAGAACTTGAAATTGATTACCCAGAAATGGAAATTTTATTAAGACAAGGAGATCCAAATAGTATAAATCTCTACAACCAAATGAAAGAATCTTTGAATATTTTATACAACGGAAATCATTTTACTACAAATATGGCAGAATCTCGACTCATTTATAGAATATCTAAATTACACGATGAAAATGTTTCTAAATTTTACTAAAAACTCTCGATTTATTATATTTTGTTTGTAAAATGTTTTTAAGCATAACTAGGTAACCATTGTAAAATCTTTTTTTCATATTCACAAGGCATTTCGTTTTTATAACTTTCGCTGAAAATGTTTTTAGCACAATCTTTGCAAAAAGCATCTTTTCTATCTTTACTATACTGCCAGTTATTAAATTCAGAAATATTTTTAATTTCTTTACAAAAGTAACACTTTTTCTCTTCTAAAGTTAATTTGTCCATTTTATCATATAATTCCTTACAATAACAGTCTTTTCTATTCTCTTCTTGACACTTTGTACATTTCTTTTGAGACTCCATTTATATAGAAAAAATTATAGCTTTGACTTTCTCAATTCATATTCGTAAAACACTTCCGGTTATTTCTCAATTTTCAAAGTTTCCAAGTTTATTTAATTCGTCTAATATATCAGATTTTGCTTCATTTTTATAGCCATACGGTACTGTATCGATCTTATTTTCTAGGACATTTCTCTTATCATCTTTAGCGTTTAGTGCCAGTTTGTTTATGGTGATGGTATACAATTCATGTTTATAGCTTTTGATTACTGTCATCTCCCTAAATTCTTCTTTATCTTCGAACAAACATCTCTTCAAGTTTTCGATATTTATTGTTTTATTTACAACGCTTCTCTTAATTCCTTTACACCTAACTGGATTTTTGTCTAGATATTTGTACGAGTACATCTTTGATCTTAAACCACAAAATTCTTCTAAGATTTCCCCATTTAGTTTCGTCTTTGAATTTCCCTATTACCTTCTTATTTTTAGTCGTGAAACATTCATGATCTTTTGGATAATCACTTGTATCAAAGTCATCTATATTTTCTTTAATAATTTTAAAAGGATCTCGTTTCAATTCTAGAAAATAACTGTCTGTATCCATGTAACACAGATTCAAATCTGGATCAAACTTCTTTAATTTGTTGTAATAAAACTCGTACATTAGCAATTTTGAGAGGTCGAGAACTGAAAATCCTATGTAAATCGGTTTGTTAAATTTAACCTTTTGTTTGTACATGTGACTCGCTATACAGTTGTCGTCAAAGATGTTAAAGCATTTGAAGTTCGTTTTCTTGGCCTGTTTCATTGAAAATTCTTCATTTCCTAGTCTAATATCACATCTGTTTCTCACATTTTCCATAGATTTTCCAAAAACTGAGTTGTTCATCAGCTTATAAAAGTCCTTTTCAAAGTCACTTGTAGCTTTGGTTCTCATGTTTGTGTTAAAATCAATGTAATCTTTCATAAAAGGCTTCTGATCGAATGCAATAACTCTATTCACATGTTTTCAAAATCATACCTTGTTCCAGATAGAATTTCAAATTTCTAGAATGAACAACATATTCAGTTTTATCCAGTAGAGTTGTGCAAAGTTTGTTGTTATAATGTTCTGGAGCAAGAGGCAAATCTTTATGATTTTCATGTAAATTCTTCGGATATTCTAGATCGACTTCGAGAATATAGCCATAATCTTCGTCGCCAGTGAGTTCCAAAATTGTTTCTTTCCAATCTGCTGTTGTATACGTTTTAGGATCCATCCACTTGATTTCGTTATATGGTAAATTTTGCATTAGGCCATACCCATAAAGGTTATTAGCATCGACGTACAACAAATAGTTTTCAGGCTTTGTCTTATCAAAATCTTTTAAATATTTGTTATTTGCTTTCACATATCGTTTAATACATTGAGAAATGCCTCCGCGAATACCTTTTTCGATCATCAAATACATATTATAATCACTAATTAATTGTAATTCTATATTCGTTAATTTTAACATAGCATCCCATGCAAGACTGGGAGCTGTTAGATAGTGTGCTGGATCAAGTTTATAGCAATTCAAACAAATATTCCTAAAATTTTCAAAGATATCAGCGAGCAATAGAACATCTTGAATGTTATAGAGATCAGAGTAATTTCCTAGATTTTTCTCTTTTAATTTGTTCCATACATTTAAGTAGTGTTGAAAATCTTTCTCAGATATGCTCTCATCTGTCAAAAGTGAATAGAAATCTTGAATTCTCAATTCTTCTGTGTAATCAAGTTTTTCAATACTGTCGATAAATTCGTAAGGAAATATGCCTTTTCCAGATAGAATTTTAAAGATTTCTTCTTCGTCATTTGGTTGTCTATCTAGAATTGCGTTCAGACCATCTTGTATAAAATGATTTGTATGTTTGAAATCATCTTTTTTGAGGTTTTTAGCTAACTTTTCTATAGACGATGCCATAAATCTGAACGTGTCTACGAAAGAAAACTTGATGAACTTTCTTGGTTTATCATCTTCAAACTCATATCCATATCCAGAATTTACAGAATAATTTATATATTTTCTCATCGGTGTTTGCAATCAAATCAACATTACCATACTGTTTTGCCAACTCTTTTACGTACAAATGAGTGTCGTAACATGACATATTGTGACAGAAAACTGGAATATTCTGAGGAAATTTGAGATTCAAGTTACAAGATAAATGAGCAGCACCTCGAAATTTACCTGTTAAATGACAATGATCTCGTACTTTTTTTCTTGTTTGATTATCAAAACCCTCACATTCACAAATATGACAAAGACTGGAATTTTGATACGAAATTTCTTCTTCTTCGGTTAATTTCATAGGTATTTTATTCTTAGAATTATACTTTTTAGCTATGTATTTCGATAATTTATTAAGTTCTTCAAACAATTTTGCAGGAACATTTGGCAAATCTTCTTCATTTTTGGCTCGATAACATATCGGCTTGTACATACGATTGGTCACATTAGACACTAAGTATAGAGTAAAACCATATGGAATGTGCTTCTGAATCTTGGTTGTGATCGATTTTTGCGGATTGTTTTTGCATGTCGGTATTTTCTCTAATATACTCTCAAAATCCATATAAATAACGTAAGGATGAGAAAATTTCTTTTGATAATTAGTAAATGTTGTTGTTTGACCTGGAAACGGCATAATTGGCTTACAAACTTCGTGTTGTTTGCAAATTTCTAAATGATCTGTTAAATCTCCAGATTTGTAGAAATGGCTTCTTAAACATCTTCTACAAAGAAATTTTCTTTCCTTATGCTTGGATAACTGAGAACTCACGAGTTTATTTAGATCGGTTATCAAAACATAATGAGATTTGTCTTCTTGTTTAACATACAATAAATCGATTTCTAACTCAGCGTCGTATTTTTCAGAAATTTGTAATGGAACAATATTGAGTTTCTCATCATAACTGTAGATATTTATAGACATTTTTGGATATTTGTACTTGGAATTGTGACTTCGTTTTTCAAATAATTGTATATCTTTTAAGGACATTGGATACTCGAAACCTGAAAATATCTCGTCATTTACAAATTTTTCATATTGTTTTGATCTTTCGCAGTCTCTTTCGGGTTTTTCAATAGCGCATCGGATAGAATAAATAAAGCAATAATCATCTTTATTTTTGATATTTATACAAGCTTTTTTATCTTTGATTTTCTTTGGTAAATCGATATATGATCCTGCGTTCATAAATTCGTGTTTATTAAGGCTCAAAACTAGTTGTTTGCAGCGTTTTAATGTCCATCCAGAACCTTTATTTGGATGATTCGTTTGTTCTCGATGTGTTAATTTATTAAATTGCTTAGTAATAAAGTCGTTTATGTCAAAGATCTCGTCTGCTTTTATAGTAAAGTACATTGGACAAGTTTGTGTTTCACCGTTCACTAAAGTTCTTTCGTATTCGCATTCCAAAGAGATATATCCTTTACTGTTTTTCACAGTTTCTTGAAATTTTTCGATTAAACTTTTAATTTCCGGGCGCAAAATAGAAAGATATTTGTAAATTGACATGAAATTATCGTTTAAATTCGTTTAAAATGTATTGCTTGAAAAGACCGTGTATAGACGATAAAACTTCTACATCAATGATATTTTCTGGTTTCTCATTAAGCGTTTTGTCAATTTCTTCGATCATTTCAGACTTAGTTTTATCGTTTGTTTCTAAGGACAATTTTTCAGCGATTGATTGAATTTTTTCATCTTTAAATAGATTGAGATCTTTTTTACTTTCCTTAAAATTTTTCTTTAGTTCACGCAATTTTTCTATATTATACATGTTTTGGTGATCGGCAATTTGATTTTCTTTAGCCCAAGTCTTCAAATAATTTAATTCTTTATTATAAATTTCTTTGTTTTTTAGATGATTTTTCGAATTGTAATGTCGAGTAAAGTGATGTTCGAAAATGTCTTTTTTGCAGTATGGGCACTCTATCTTTTTTCCGCTCCATATTTAAAGAGCAAAAATTTTAACTAGCGATTTTTACTATATTGGTTTGCAGGAGGTAATTTAAATTCTATAATACTATTTTTTCAATATTTTTAGAATTTGAAAAAGTAATGATTTTTACTTGAATTTGACAGAAATCAGCACAATTTCTGGTGAAACAGCTGTAGATTCTTCTATTTATTATAGAAAAATCTGTAAACTAAGACTTAAAATTTTTTTAAAAATAGTATAATTATAGGACAAAATAGTACTTTTATTACTATATTGGTTTGTAGGGGGCAATTTAAATTCTTTATACTATTTTTTCAATAATTTTTTTCTTTAACTTTTCCAAGATTTTTTATTAAGATTTTAATATATTTACAACAGAAATTTCGTAGATTCGAAGCAGATATGAGATTGGTTCGAAGCATATTTCACTAAGTTTCAGCTTAAGAAAGTAGAATCAAACAGCTATAGATTCGTTTATTTTTAGTTCATGATTTATAGATTCGTTTATGGTTCAATGAACAGTATTTTACATTGATTTTCTGACTGTCCCAAAAGTGCGCTAGGAACCCCATATTCATATCTACTGACGAGGCCTTACTATAAGGCTGTTATGCTAGAACAGTGAGGACATATCCAGGAATGTGAAGCATTCATGGGGTGTTCCCGGAGAAAGTGGTACAGACCAGCACATTGCTAGTAGGACAAGCGGTCCAGGGGCCAGGGGGGCGTAGCCCCTCAGTGCATTGACCCACACGACCCTACAAGGCTGGAACCACTCCATCACTGCTGGTGTCCAAGAGTTTAAACAATCCAGAGACGGTTCCGTTTTTTAGGAACCTTTAACTGATTAATCTTGTTTATTTGTATTGCTTCGGAAGTAACCCAGATAAATGAAATATGGATGAATCTGTGACGAAAGTAATGTTCAATATGTTAATGGATGTTGCACCAAATAAATGAGCTTCTTCTTGATTACAATAGAAGGTGAAAGATTCAGAAGGATCAGGAGTTTATAAGTTTTAAAGTCTGTGTCTGGTTGGAATATGGCTCATAATTGTATTGTATTTACTCCCAGTATTTAGGTATTTACTTACAGTTTTTTAAGCTACAGGTGAGGACTGGGTATTTCTTATTGCATTCACTGTTTGTCCTTATTTTTATTGCGCTTATTTTATTTCGAAGTTAATGTTAGAGAGGACTACCCTTACAATATGAAAGCAATTATTATGTTCATGAATCCACATCGTGTTTCCTTACAGAATAGTAATAACCAACTACTACCGGCCCATCTCGTTATTGCCGCTGGTTTCCAAATTAGGCCTCGACTCACACGCGCCCCTTAAACTCCGCCTCCTCAATAAAAGCAATTTTCATTTAATCCACTTCCAGACTATCTGAGTTAAGTAAAAAATTATTACTTTACATATGTAAAATATAAAAAAATACCTTTCATACAGAACAATGTAACATTGGAGAACACATTGACTAGTCTGGATAACGCATGAAACCCGATCTGGCAACCGTATTCAATTGGCAGAGTCCAAGTAGGTCAAGATCGGGACAGATCCCGACAAATCCCGGGGAACAACGGCTCCTGTGCTGATCCGTGCCAAGGCAAATTGATCGCTTACCGGCGAACGACAGAGGTTAAATCGTATAATAGTCTATCAGACCGCAGACCGTATTGTCCTACACACGCGCGGCATTGAGAAACCGATTGGATTATCTCGAACCTTGTAATATCATTAATCGACTATAACGTGCAGTCGATTTATACATACTGCCAAGCTTGTATAAAATGGTATAAATAACGTAGCGTAGATTGCTAGTAATCAGATTTTGGAAGTGAAAAGAGTACCACCTGATTAGAATTGATCATATCTGACCTAATCAAGTTACAAACGTTGCGATAGGTACAAAAAAAAATGAATAATCTGTTCAAAAGAAAAGAAATATTTGAGGATAATAAACGCAAAATCCTTTACCAAACACCGCTAAATAAGACCAGATTACGCCTCGTTGGGTGATAGATTTTATTTTGCATGATAAACGATCAACCCTTTGAGATCAACGTAGGACGAGAAGGACACGATTCTAAGAGTTCTAAGAGTTGTGTTGCTCTGTTTGTGCATCGGATTTTCTAAACTATTCAATGGATTTAGGTAAGGTTTTAGTTGTCGTTATGGACTAGGGCAGGTTCCTAGGTATGATACATAAATATTTTAATGATAGAAAGTAGAGAAAAGTTTGTATAATGCGAAAATTTATATATATTAAGAGCTGTTATTGTTAATACTGACTAAACCTTACTACTTTGACAAAATAATGTACTACTGAATTGTCCATTTCAAAATGACCTACAGAAAAGTCCGCGGTGGCATATATATATCCATGGGCGTTGCCAGCCAATGGCCCAGGGGGGGCAAGCTGTTTTTTTCCCAACCACACTCTTCCTCTCCCACTTTAACAATAGCAATAGAATAGACCGTAGTTAAGGGTAGGAAATATTAGAAAGGGAACTGGTATTTCATTATAATTTGGACGAACGGGTATGATCGATCAAGCAAATCAAGTCAAAGACAGGACTTCGTTTGCTTTACATTTGGTAACTTTTTAGAATCTCTAGGGGGAGGCGGCTGCCCCCCCCCTTGTATCTATTTCCAACGAATAATACTCAATAACCATTTTTATCCCTTATTGTTTAAATTTTAGTCAGCATTTTCGAAGCTATTTAGATTATTAAAGTATCCATATTAATGCATTAACGTACGTAAAAATTATGTAAAATTACTCTGTAACCAAATAATTACCATTAATATTTTGGTAAATAGGTGTTACGCCCGCATGTTTTGTTTGGCCATGTGACTTACGACCAAAGAACTTAGCGCCTCTGCTCTGATTAGTCGATCAGAAATCATCCACACAATGTTGCAGGATTAGATTTAAGCGTTCAGTGTTTTTCATATAGACAACTAGGCTATATGTTGCCCTATCACAGGTAACTTCCAAGAATACCATATTTGTGTTGTTCAATTAAAAAAACTTCTGTAAATATTGTGTACAAAAATATTTTGTTGTTATTAGCAGTAATAACAGTCTAATGTTAGATAAATTGATATTATTTCATAACATTATTTTGTTGGTAAGGCGATTGGTTATAATTAGCCAGATTAGTGCATTATATTATTTTGAGGTATTATGGAAATATGCTGATCAATATTAGAATCTTGAAGATAAAAATAAATTATAATTTATGATTGGATATAAAAATATTTCAAAGAAATGAAAATGTATTTTAACCGTGCTAAGCTGGACCATATTACCCCATAGTACATTAATGAAAAAACATTAAAGCGCCAGTATTTTTTCTAATTTTTGAAGGTTGTAAGGACGAATATTGGATGATTAATAAGGGGCGATACTCCCTTTTTCCCCAAATATCCTGAAATTCTCTGACATTAATTTAGGAAAATCGGAGACCTTTGTCAGAGTACAAAAGTGTAACTCTGGAGGTTAGTACTACCAAAGAGAACTACGTGGGCTTTCAAGAGCCAGCTGGAGTAGCGGCCATCTTGATTTTAGCACCATAAGAACATTGTTAAACTTTGTACACTTTTAAGCTCAATTTTTAGTTTTAGATTTATGGGAACAGTCTCATTTTAAATATATAACGATCCATACTTTTTTTAGTTTTTCGATATTTGTTATTGGTTGCGCAAAAAAATGTGGTTTATTCTTAATTTTTTTAAATGTGAAAAAAGTTTAAACTTAAAAAGAGAGTAAATACTTTTTGGATTCATACTGATAAGATCTTTAAAATGAGACTCTTCCCATAACGCCGTGATCGAGTATAAGAGCGTAATACTGCACGAGGTTTAACATTGTTTAACATGGGAAAAGGCAAGGCTGTTTCATCAAGATTAAGAGCAAGGTTGCATGTGCTCTTAATCTTGCGTTGATGATTCATGACTATAAATTCCATGAGACGCGGATCTTTTCTTGGGCAAACCACTTTCCAAAATTTGTATTCATAAAAAAGCACTTTACTACTCAGATTGCTTACAATTTAGTCACAGAAGGATAATCCCAACCGAAAGCCTGACATTATAGATCTGCGCCGACCAGTTATTAGTAGGCCTTGAGTAATACACACCTCCTCCATTAGCACACGCGTTGATTGCAGATTGCGGTGTTCAGTGGCAGATTGCAGTGTTAATGTGTTATCTGCCTTTTATCACTTTATTATTTCTACACGATGCCTCTTCGACCTCTCACCTCTCACACCGTCTTTCTTTCCTCTCTGAAAACGTGCCCTCGAGTCGCAACTAAAATCTCCTAAGGACTTATTACTTGGAGATACTGAATAGATGAAATCTGAGGATTTTAACATTTAGTGGCTGAGCGTTAGCGAAGCCCTACTACTATTGTGACTGAAAAGTTAAATTCCTGTCTGGCCACACGGTATCTCAAAAAACGATCTGTCCTATAGGCTTCATATTTTGCGTGAAGTTTCATCCATATGTGATGGTGGATGTTGTTCCATGAGATTTGCCCGAGTGGTAGCAAATTGTTTTAGATTCCCCTTATGGGCAACGAGAAAACATCAAATTTGTAATCAAGCTGACAACAATCCAGTGAGATATAAGTAATACAAATCATTTCCAATTTATTTATTTTTCGTGCGAGGCCTTTCAAAACCGAAGGTTTCTTTTATTTTGTTACTTAATAAAAGAAGTAACAAAACCAATGAACTTAAATGCTTGGGAAACACTACACATAAACATAAATAAAGAAAAACTCATAAACAATGAAGAGGGCCCTATTGAAAATTCGTCTTCGTTCTTCTCAATTTATTCAAAAATTACACCGTAGCCATATCTAATTTTCATACTGGCTGAAATATTTCCAAAATCTTTGTGTTTACATATTTACACCATATGGTATTTTAGTTGTAATAAAAATTATGTAAATATTTATTTGTGGAGTCTCCTGATGAGGAAACCTTCGACTTTGAAAGGCCTCGCACGAAAAATAAATAGGTTGAATAATATATATATATATATATATATATATATATATATATATTATTTATATTTATAAGTTTTTCCAATTGCTCCAAGAGTCTTCAATGAACATGACACTCAAGTCCAGTGAGCTGAACAGACTTCACAAATACAAACAAAAAGTAAGGTTATTAGAATTAGATATTCAGTTTTTAAGAAAATTTAAAAAAATAAGATTTTCCCAAAGTTTATTAAAATCAACATTCCAATCAAAAACAAAACAACTGGCTTATAAGTTTTTCCAATTGCTCCAAGAGTCTTCAATCCAATGAGACTTTAACATGTTACTTGTTAACACGTGTGGATTAATCGTACAGTTAAAATAAAAGATAATTGAGTGAAAGTCAGTGTTCATAGTTGGTGACAAGACACGGTTTCAGCGCAGTCTTACGTTCGGTATCTTCCCTACGTAACCGGAACACCCTACTATGGAAACTTAAATGAATGAACATAAATTTTTGTAGCCTTTAAATTTTGCCTGCAACTTGATATTTTCATAGACAAGAATGAGTTCTATGATCGTGCATGTCCAACCGTGTAATCATCACTTAGTAGGATGACACTATTTTTTTGGTCTGTCGGGGGATATAAAATTTCTATTATGTGTGATGCCTGTCTGACCGCAGGGGATGAAATGAGCTGTAGGCTTGACATTTTTGCATGCAACCTTAGAGAAGACTGTTTCACGACACACCTGGTATGGTACTCCTACCTTGTTCCAGCTAATGAAACTATGACGTCATCTAGCGTATAATGATTGCAGTGACCAAACGTGTACTGCAATCATCTCTTTTGACTCTTTTAAAATAAATTACTGCTTTATTAATCTAAAGAGTTATTGTCAATGAATAAAACGGGTCGGTTTATGTAATACGACAATCCTTTATATAACGGGTTCTGTAATTATGTACGCATTATACTGTGTGTAACGTGGAGGAAGTCGGTCAGTATCAGAGTTCCCATACATCATTCATCGTATAAACAATCAATGTTCACGTTTTCAAACAAAAAACACAGTGTGTGGTTTCAAGGGGGAGATTTGAGTTATGTAGACGTTAATGACACGAGTACCAAAACGGGAATGTAAAGGAGAAGCGAAATCATCTGGCAAACTGACAGAGTGTTGATGTTTTATCGTTGCCCTGGAATATTTGCAATTGTATTGCTACATTACGTTGTTTTATTGAGCTGTGACCGTAAATAAAAAGTGCGCACCTTGAGGCAGACGGGAAAATTTAATCAATGATGAATTAGGAAGAGCATCTGAATTACGACTTTGCGGGTTTTTTCATTAATTGAATGGAAGTTGTAGTAAAAAAAGGTAAACACTCGGAGATGAGGTTGGCAGACGGAGACCTATTAGCCTTGGCGTGACGGTGGACCGTACATCAGTACCCAAGGCCGGGGCTCAGAGCGACATGCGCGCCAGTCGAGGCCTAACGTTTGCAAACCAGCGGCATAAACGAGATGGGCCGGTAGTTGGTTATTACTATTCTATGAGGAAACACGATGTGGATTCATGACCATCGTAATTGGTTTGAGATTATAATAATTTTATAACGAGCTGATTTGTAAATTTGGTCTTTTTTAAGATTAGATTTTATTTATTTTTATTTTTTAGCATGTTCAAACCGGTACAGACTTGTAACAAGTGCAGCAAGAAGAGTATGCCTGTTGCTAGTTGGCCTGTACTAGTGGCTTGTATTTGTAGTAAACGTTAAAAGCATTTACTGGTGGTCTGAACTGGTGGACTGTACTGGTGGTCTGAACTGGTGGCTTTTACTGGGGGGTCTGTGCTGGTGGTCTGAACTGGTGGCCTTTTACTGGTGGCCTGAACTGGTGGTCTGTACTGGTAGTCTGAGCTGGTGGACTGTACTGGTGGTCTGAACTGATGAACTGTACTGGTAGTCTGAACTGGTGGACTGTACTGGTGGTCTGAACTGGTGGTTTTACTGGGGGCATGTACTGGTGGGCTTTACTAAGAACCTGTACTGGAAGCCTGTGATGGTGGTTTGTACTGGTAACTTTTACTGGTGTCCTGTACCGGTGAATTTCTTTTTCCGAGAATTACAATGTGTATATTTTACTAATGGGCAATATTTTATACAATGCACTATTTCCAAGGTTCATGACAACGTTACATATTTCACTACACATAGTTTTTTGCATGGTTTGTGTTCACTTTTTTCTTGCATGCTTGATTAAAATTTTTATTCATAACTTTCCCAAAAACATTTAATTTAATATTTTACAAGACGTCTCAAACATTTATTTTGGAACAAAATATTTTGCAGGAAAGAGTTTTTTTTCAAAAACAATGGTTTTTATTCATAAAAGTTTTGGTAATGTTAGTACTTGAAATCAAGAATAAGTTCAATTTTCCAATCCTACGATATTTTAGCATTGATTATATTTCTCATTTAATCTTTCACAGTATGTATATATATCTTTGATATACAGGGTGATTCAAAACTAAACGGCAATCTCTCGGGAGCTTATTCTATAGCTAAAAACAAGTAAAAAAGTTCATATAACCATATGCCCGGAAACGCTTCGTTAGCGAGTTTCGCCTAGCGAAAGATTTCGCCCGGATTTCAGAACCCTTGGTGAAGTCAGGCCATTCCAGTAAAATGGCCACCACGTTCTCCTGACCTCACGCCAGCAGACTTTTTCTTATGGGGTTGGATGAAGTCAATTGTTTATTCAAAACGGATTAACACCATAGAGGAGTTACGTAATCGCATTACAGAGGCGGCAGAAACTATCAAGAATGCTCCAAACGTTATGAAACGCGCTAGAAAAGAGTGGATTCGTCGTGCGAAAACGTGCATTGCTAACAACGGAGGACACTTTGAGCAACTATTATAGGTGATTATTACAGTTTTATAAAGGTAAATACATTTTATGTTAATGTTCAGTCTAGAATAAATGATCAGCTGTTACTCACAACCTAAACATTAGTTTAATATTTTATGCAGATAAGAATATGCATTTTGTGCGTCTGTTTTATTTTTAAATAAAGCTAAATTTCAATACCTATTATTAATTTTTTTCCTAAGTAATTCACATGAATCTTTTCAGAATTAAATGTTCTACAAATTTGTTTAAGAAAAAAATGACCTTTATTTAACATTTATGGAAGTAATCTTACGTTAAACACAAAAATGTGTTATTTCTTTGCACCAATTCTTGTGTTTTACGTAAGATATCTCTGAAAGTATTGCATTTACAGTTCTGGGACGAATTTTAATAAATTTGTCAGATATAAAAACATAAAAAACAATCGTATTTGTATCTTTGTAACTACCTTTACCATTTTTATACGGCCTGACTTCACCAAGGGTTCTGAAATCCGGGCGAAATCTTTCGCTAGACGTAACTCGCTAACGAAGCGTTTCCGGGCATATGGTTATATGAACTTTTTTACTTGTTTTTAGCTATAGAATAAGCTCTCGAGAGATTGCCGTTTAGTTTTGAATCACCCTGTATAATAGATTACTGTTCACATAAAAATCTTGATCTTGATCAAGAGAGCTAACTTTAAGATTTAGTGAGATAATCGAGTATTTTTTGGCCAAGGGTCTAACTAAAAATCCGATACAGTGGGTTACAACATAAATACGACTTTCAATACACTGTAAAGGGCTATAAAATATGACAGGAAAGGCAGTAAGTAGATATAAATCATCTGTTACTGGTAGTTGTAGTTCCATCGGTCCACTAAAATTAAAGTAACAACCCAAAAATGGACTTGAGGAAATGACAGGTATGTGACGAAGACTGTACACGACAATGTGCCTGACGTTGTTGACAAGTATCTTCTGCAAACCGGAAGTGAGCCGGCCTTCCACCTTCAAGGTCATCAGCTGGTTTCCGGCGGCGGCTAGGCGATAACCGCACTCTGCCACTTCCCACTCGACACCTGTATGTCTTCGTCTTCAGTTACTGTCACACCTAAACCTGAACGAGAAAAAATTAGTGTTTAGTTGTCTCGTTGTTCTTTAATTACTAAAATTTCCGTTTATGATGTAGAAAATGTCCTTCACAAATGCCCAAAGTTGAGACGCCTACGAAAATTGAGACATCTCTCCAAACAATTCAGTTTGGCAATAGTTATCCTGATCTTGTAAATTTTTTAATTTCGTAACTTTTTTCTTTATTACTGTTTGTTAATTATTAGCTTACGATTTATCTGCATCCTTATATTGCATCCGCCATTCATGTTTCAGTCCAACTTCCTTTTTTCATTTCAATTTTCTATAGAATAAATCCACACATTAAAACACAATAAAAACAAAAATAAAAATGTAAAATTTTCAAATCATCTATGTACAAGGCCCTTAAGGGCTTATCACTCTCATATTGCTTTATTCTACAATATTTAAGTAGCAAACTCAATATAAAAATAATTATTTTTATTTAAATCGTCTTTTATAATTTCGACGAGTTATGGATTTATTAATATTGTGCTAAACAAATAAATTTAGTCTTATTTATAGTGGGTAACAATATTTTTTCTATTCCTAGCTATTAATTCTTACATTTAAACTGTCCCGAATCAATGTACCATCACCGATTATCCCTATCTTTTGTTGCACTTCGCTAATATAAGTTATACACTCCCTTATGTTCGATTATATATTTTTTAGAAATTAATGCGATTTTGATTTGATTTAAACTAATAGGACGAACAAATTAATTTGGCTGCAAAACCAGTTGATACGTGAGCCATTTTTTTACGTTGTTCAACCTTGACAGCAACATTAACTACATTCAGGTACATATCCATATCCACTTCATTAAAAAAAAGTTCCGACGAGGTTGAGTATTCATCGTTGATTCATCGTCAATTAAATATACGAGATCATAATTTTACGACTTGATTAATAAAACAAACAATAAATAAAACTGCGAACGTGCTTTACAATTTATTTTGCAATTCGGGGAAAACAAGTAATTGTAAAAAAGCAAAACAGGTTGGAAAATTGATTATCTTAATTTAGGCCTGTAGTTTGAAATCGAGCAATGCATTTCAAATACGCACTTCGTAACTCATTTCTTATTACACACTATTATAATACCAGTAGACTCTTTTAAAATTACTAATTCTAGTTTATATTTGACGCATTAACACGTTGAATACTCCTACGTGTACATTGTACCCCTGTACTTGTTGCATGTTGCGAGTCTGATAGATTCTTTGTGTGTTCACTAAAAAAAATAAATAACCATCACACACATTATATCATAATATACTTGCTTTTATAACGTACACTTAAGTATATTTGATATAGCCTAATTCTTAAGTAGGGATGAGATTCTTTTCAGACATTCGAAAATTATCTTACAGTATTCCACCATTTAGAAGATTACACCCCCTTGTCAGATTAACTGGATTCTTAGAACTCAAAATTAATACTATTTCTAAGATTAAACGCTTAAATAAAATTCGTTCCATTGACAGCATTTGTTGGACCTATCCCTTTCTGAAATTTGGTTTTTACCTAGTGAGTATTTTCAGTTATGCTCTTAGCCCTGGAATTAATCCCCCCCCCCTAAATAAATTCTTGGATACGCCCCTGCAGCCACTAGTAGGCCTACGGCCTACAGTACTTAGGAGTATTATTTCCGATACCGTTACGTAGGAAGTTATTAAAGTTTTTGCCACACAACTGGTTTATTTATTTTTCCTGATCAACTATCGTTTTCCATTGTAGAGCAAGTGATTGCATTATCTATTAATTCACGTTTCGGTCTGACGACTCCATCTCGACATCGGGAAGTAAACGTTTCAGGAGCCGAGAAAACCTTGCCTAACGAACTCACAAAAGCCCGCTAATCTGCAGTACCAGCGTTTCCCAACGGTGGCGCGGCGCGGCGGCGAGCATCTCCCTTACATAACCTCAATTTCAACAGCTGTTAGCGCCTTATTGACACGGCAATCAGCTGTTCCAAGGCCGACCAACAATGCCATAGAGGTTACATAAACTGTCAACGCGCCCGTGGCGTGTCGTGTGGATATGTATGATTGTGCAAGTGACGGTCCCACTTATGTAAAGGTCGCATTAACGAACCTCCTGTACACGAATCGTCGGAGCTAATGGGAGGATTCAGTAACGTTTCCGGCCCTGATAGTGTGATGATCACTGGGTGTGTTTATGGCTGTCATTACTCTAAAAATCGGGCACGAGGAGATAAAGGATGAGGTTGAGGCAAGCGATAACCCTCTACAGTGATGACGTTCTTGTCCACTAAAACCTGTAATTGGACGTTATAATGTATGTAATATCCGTACGTCATCCGTAAGTGGATGACAGTTGATTTGTGTTGAAAATTATAAATTCCATAAATTCCGAATAAGGAATGTTCTAAATGCAAACCTCTAAAGGGATTCAACCGATCAGGAATTGATATTTATAAAATTCAAGAAATCGTCATGAGAAACCAGTTTACACCCAATTTATTCACTTATCAACAAAATCTTCACGTCTTGGACTCCAGCTGCCTTGACACAGAACGACCTCACTGCTGATATCATCAACGTGGAAACACGAGGGTCATTAATATACTGTAGTTTTAGCCAAATAATGAACAGCATGTTGGGCCCAAACAGTGGACGAACGTAAAATACAATCAATAACATAGTCAATCTCCGATTCAAGTACATTGAGTTATGTAACTTTAAATAGTTACCCTACGTTGATCTTTAGGAGATATCACTCTGTTTGACAGGTGCAGGAAACATACCTCCAGCATTGTTTTAACAAGCTTAACAAGATTTGTCGACTCGTTTGTGCTATTTACCGTTTATTGTGGGTTAATATTTATTTGATCGCCCTACGGAAGTGCGATTTGGGGACATAAGAACACTAGAAAACCCTTTCTTTAACCCTTCCGGTTATAAAGGATAGATCATATATTGGATTGGGACACCACCAATTGAAAAGACTGACTGAATCCGTCGCCGGAAGTGGGAATCATTGGCGAATGAATGGGTATGTAAATTTTTAAATTTTATGTTTGAATGAGATCTATTGTGGGGTGTATGACAAACTTTTAGTAAGTAAAAGTTGACTTTTGCTATGCGTTGTAGAATGGTCGGGCAGTAAAAATCTGATATATAAACACAACGCCGTTTTTCCTGCAGATCTTTATGAAAAAATGATCTTAACATTTCCGTACAGTCTCTCTTGTACTCTGTCCTTGCACTGAGGCTAGACTACAATATTACAATGTGAAGAACAACAATGACTGCTTATGTATCAGTGCAGTTTATAGAGTTCCAGTCCAGTTAGACCCTACTTTGTTTCTATGTTTATTTAAGAGACTATGCTCAGTATTGGTAAGTTTCTATTGATTTGATTCGAATTATCACTATTATGCAGTTTATGATTGTCAAACATTAATTAATTTTTAAATTTGAAACCCATTAACTCAAAAACTCATCGTGTTTCCCATACACGACTTTTTACGTTCGCAGATTGTTTTAGTACGAATTTGTGGGAGATTTATGTTAACCTGTTTTATTAAAGTGTAGTAAAACCACAATTATTGTAACTGATAATGATAAATACTCTCTGGACACTACCTACTTGTAATTTCATCATTATTAAATTCCAATATTTCATGGAATACGCGGAGGGTGTCTTTCTCAAATTATCTTTGTGAAATGCTTTGAAAAAGAGCAGCTAACAAATAATTTATAGGTCATGACAAAACATTACCCAAAACGAACTAGTACTTAGGAACGGTCTTTAGTTAATTGTGATGTATAATCCAGGGGATGCAGCAGTTGACGATATCACCCTCTCTGAAGGGTGACACTACCATGGGTGACCGGTAAGAAACCGCCCACACAAAGCTCCCACACGGCGTACGTACACTCCAACAACCACACACAATTAATTGTCCATCTAATTTTATCGTTAGACTTTTATCTAATTAGCAGTAGACTTTAAGACAACTTCCATTATTTTGTGGAATTCATCCTGTAAACTCTCAAATACATATAATTAATTCTATCTATAAAGACATAAAAACAGATACTGTCCGGAGAAAGCAAAACCTGTCTTATAATTGCAATGATTTAAGGGCTACGCACAGTACGAAAATTGGGGCTATAAACTAAATTTGTATGAATGAAAGAGATTTTTTTTATTTTATGCTATAAAACTGTTATAGTGTATGAAAACTGATGTCCTTCTGTAACGCAATAAATTTATCACAAATTAATACGGTTTTCAATCTGTACCATTTTAAGAGCTCAGATCACATAACAAATTTCAGAGAGGGCTTAATTATGTTTAGACAAATTGTTTGGGTTTACTTATTGAATATACTATAAAATACGAGTATAGGCCTTTTAACGAGTAAAAATACGAGTAATTTGGCCCTTTTAAACAAATAAAAGAATATATTATATATATAGGCTATATATATATATAATTTAATTTCAATAAACATTGAATCACAAAAAGTAGGCTACTTGCTCCGCCGGGACCAACAATACCAAATGTAATGTAATGGTAGCACATTCACCCGGCAAGTGAGAGATCCGGGTTCGAGTCCCGGCGGAGCAACTACTTTTTGCGATTCAATTTTTATTGAAATTAAATAACGCTATTGCCATTTATAAAAATTGTATGTAAATAAAATTCATTTGACAGGTATTTGGTCTTCGGATCATAATATGTTAGTTTGGTTATTTAAACGCATGTGTGACAGATACCACCAAATACAAAAATAATTGAATCGTAAAAAGTGTGGGCTGTGTGGTGTAATGGTAGCACATTCACCCGGCAATTGAGAGATCTGGGTTCGAGTCCCGTCGGAGTAAGTACTTTTTGCGATATATATAAAATAACATTAACATTAAAATTTATGAATCATAATTATTACTAAACGTGTAAGTTTCCTACTATGAAAGTATTCTTACATACTAATCCGTCATGTAATAAAATAGCTTGAAACCTCGGTGTTTAAGAAAATAAAATAAATAATATTAAAATCAATTCATAATTTATTTACTCGAAACCTAACAAATTAATTCATAATAATAAATATGAGTATGCTCAGGTATTTTGTAATTTTAGTATGCTGCAATATAAGATATCTGTTCATTCATTAATATTACAAAAAAAATAAAGTTTTTGACAAAGTTTTAAGAATCTCACAAAAAATCAAATTTGTACGATTGTATCAGATTTAAATAAGGTACTTAAGTCAATTTGAATCATTTTGTAAAATTCAGTTTTTATTTGAGATCTCGAAACCAACGTGAGATAATGGCAAAAAATAGTTTCAATGAGGGTTGCTGGATTAAGTTTCTTTGATCACGAATCCAAAGTAATGACAACACTCGATTCTTATTTCTTCTCTTTTCCTCTTGATCTCCTCCTGGAGGCCGGAGATCCTCCTTGCGGTCTCCCAGACTCCGGATGACTTGCAGAACAACGGGTGACTCACCGTGGCGTCACTCACAATTCTGTTCCGCCGAGGACCCTCCATACTCATACTCCGCACTCCATGAGTCATCCTCGGTTCGGGCGCCCTCCTCGTATAACAACAGTCAGTGAGCTCATGATGACTTAATTACATTGTGCAAGGTGTTCAGTCCTATATCACACAGCTCGTCATCGTTCAGTCAACAGATAAATTGATTGATGCCTTGTTTTATAAGGTGAGGTAATTTTACAAATCACCTCGGGGGGGGGGGGGGGGGTCGTGCAGGTGGACTTTGGATCCGAGTTAGAGAGAGCACAGGTTCAAATCCTGTCTGTGGCCATAGCACTTTTTATCACCACTGTATCGACTCTCTCCCTTATGCTACTTGACGAGATCCTTCCACAGGCCAGCGGCCTACGAAGACGGGCAGATTAACGCTTAAAATGGGATCTTCAATGTTTGCAGTTAAATGTAAATTTCAATGTTGTTTTTAACATGAAATAGTGACAAAAGTTGATAACTCCATGTTGTGGAATATATTAGACTGATTGTAAGGAAAGACGTTCGGCCATTTCTTTAAGTAACAACGTGGATCGGAGTAATACTGGATGTGTACTTTTTTAGCAGTGACGCAACTCTGAAGGGATGACGTAGATAGAACTTCGACCGTCAAGAAATATAGATTTACCTATATACACCACTGCTTTCCCAATTAAGTTATTCCTGTATTGTGGACGCCACATTTCTTAAAAACTAGCAATTTCTATTAGTTTAGTTAGTTAGTTTGCAGGTTCTAAATAATCTTGCCTTTTTCAATCAGCGATTTGTTGAAAAAACTGTTCATTTTGCTGGCGCTAAATATGGGCTTTCAATGTGTACAAGATAGTTCTTCGCCACTTCGATTTCCTTTCAAATCTATCATCCTTACATTCAAGAAACGATTGATAAAATAGGGAGGATATTGAAGAGACACAAACAAGAGAGCCCCAAAGTTGACGAACTTTTTGAGACCAGTGAAGGACGAGATTCCACGGGGTCGTTGGGATTCTACGAAATCCCATGCAGTTGTTTCTCAGTTTAAACTGGGATGACAAATCGTTTAATATACAAACGAATGGGTAGACACATAAAGCCATTAAGCAAAGTTTGAGTTAGACAATACAAAAGTACTCCCCAAATCTCCCCACTATTATCCAACAGTAAAAAGAGAAACCTCAGACATAGTCAAGAACAAAAAAAATTCAACAAAGAAGATAGTGTGGAATTGTCTAAAAGCTGGTAACCAGTGATACAGAAGCCATATTGATCATAACTAGTCAATGGTTGGTTAAGCTTCAGCCAATCACGAGAAAGCTACTCGACTGTACAGACGAATGCTTATTATTGGCAGTTTCAGTTTATCGTTTGTTGGTTCATTGTTCTAGTTATCCATTTGATCCTAACCTTAAAACATTAAAATATTACCAAGAAATATAAATAAAAAAGTATTACAAGGTAGATTTTTCGTCCATGTTCTTCAGCACAGAATCATTGCTAGTAGTCGGCACTCTAGAGTCGTTAGCTGTAGTCGGTGTTTTTTGTATTTTTTGTTTGCAATAATTCAGATTTATTTTTATTTATTTATTTATATACGGACAACCCATTTTAACAAAATATAGTACAAAGTTTCAATGGCTAATATAGATAAGCTGCAACACAAAACAGTAATATTAACAAAGTACTGTAGTATGATAATAGATACAAAACAACCTAAGATGAATTAATACATGCAAGATGCAAAAGACCAAATGAATTAGCAAACAATAAGAGGTAACAATAATAAACTATGAAAAATAACATGATGACTAACAGACAACAAGGCAATAAAATATGAAAGAGCTAACAATGATCGACTATGAAGAAATAAAACAAAGTCTAGAATATCAACAAACGAAAGAGAAAAAAAACACAATTTTTTAACATTATAATAAAATAACAATGATAAATAATTTATGAACAATGAAACATAAATAAAATAACAAATGAACAATTTGGTACTAATGAACAGTGCAAGCAAGCAGAAATAGATACGAATCGATAAATTTTAAACCGCGATTAAGGACAAAATAGTTAATATACCGTATTAAAAAGGATTAACAGTAAGAAGCGTTAAATAAAGTGATTACAAGCAATAAAGAAATCTAAAAATAATAATAATAAATAATAGTAATAACAAATATCTACTATACGAACATAAAAAACAATGCATGTTTTACATGGAGCCTTCTTTTCTTAATCTTCCATGGAGAGCAGTTGGTTAATCTGTCTCTTAAACGATACAGCACCAGTGTTAAAAATGTCTAGTTCCAGTGGTAGGGTATTCCCAAGCGTCTGGATCCGGACCATAAAGGCCTGTTCCTTTCGTAGTTTGTAGAGTGATGCAGTCTTGCAAACAGGTCACTCGATCTTGTACTGGCAGGAACGTGGAACCTTACCCGCTCCAGTAACTGAGGGCAGTTGAGATCTCCATTAACCAACTTATATAAAAACACCAGATCAAAAATTTTTCTCCTCAAAGCAAGTGGTTGAAGGCCAAGTTCAGCTGCCAAAGAGTTCACAGGGACATCAGCATAACGATGACCCAGGCGATAACCAACTAAGCGGATGAAACGAGACTGAATCGATTGGAGTCTGTCTTGGAGATATTGTTGATTAGGAGACCACACAACTGTGCAATATTCCAAGTGAGACCTAACAAGGCAACAATATAGAGTCTTTAACGCCAAAGGAGCCGTGAAAAAACGTGAGTACCTGATTATCATGCCGAGGTTCCTATTTGCTTTGCTACAAATGTGATTCACGTGATCTTCAGAACTCAGAGAGGCAGCACACATCACACCTAGGTCTCTAATCTCGCTTGTTCTTTTGAGACTACATCCACCCAATTGATAATCATGGAAACGAGGAGATGTTATCCTGTGAAAGGTGATAACGGAGCATTTCGTTGAGTTTAAGGACATGCCATTATCAGAGCACCATTTCTCAACAGCATTTATACTTCGCTGAAGGATTTCAAAGTCGCATTCAGATGTGATTTCAGAGTAAAGTTTAATATCGTCAGCAAACAATAGGTGATTGGCAGGAACTACGTCAGATATATTATTGATGAATAGATTAAATAATACGGGACCCAAGTGCGAACCCTGTGGGACTCCTGAAATCGCCACGAACTCTCTGGAGAAAGAAGAAGAGAATTTCACCATTAGCTTGCGATCTTGAAGGTATGATGAAAAACCACTCTAAAAAGAGGGCCATGGACGCCATATGCAGAGAGCCTTACAAGCAGATGCAAGTGACTGACTCTGTCAAAAGCCTTGGAGAAGTCCAGAAAAATTGCATCAACCTGTTTCCATCTTGAGAAGGATGAGATAATGTCGGACTGGAAGACTACTAAGTTCGTTGCTGCCGATTTTCCAGGCGAAAACCCATGTTGATGGGAAGATATACACCTTTGTAGTAGGGGAGACACTCTAGAAAGCACCAGTCTCTCAAAGTCTTTGGAGATCACTGACTGGACAGCAATAGGTCTATAATTGGTAACTTCAGATGTTGTCCCGGATTTGTGTATGGGTACAACATAGCTTTTTTTAAGAACGTCAGGAAAAACACCACTGGATACTGATTTGTTGAAGAGCTCCTGGAGCGGACCAGATAAAAGGAGGTGGCAATACTTCAGGACACCAGGAGGTATCATGTCAGGCCCGGAGCCTTTATTTACGTTGAGATTGAGAAGCTCCTTTCTGACTTCATCTTCACTAAAAATACAATGAGAGATAACATTGCAAGAGTCGACACTGTCTAAACTAGTAGGAGGTTGTTGTTGAGACGTGAACACCGAGGAGAAGAAATCAGCAAACATTTCGCATTGTTCATTCACACAGGACGATGAGGTGCCATTATAAACCAGAGCTGACGGAGTTCCATGGTTCTTCTTTAACCCATCAACGAAGCTCCAGAACCTGTTGGGATTAGAAGGAAGGATATTTTGGACATGGTTTATGTAATTTTCGAAGCATTCTTGAGAAAGCCGTTTACAATTTGACCTGGTGCGAGAGTAAGAATAGTATGTGCAGTCATTCAAAGTTCTCTTATATTGTAATTGAAGTCGTTTCTTTTCAGTTACCAGTCTCTTCAACTCCGGACTGAACCACGGTGGGAATGATGATCCGACTTTAATCAAAGGCGTATGTTTTAAGACAGAGGTTTTTAACGTTTCAGCAAGGTTAGAGAATTGCATGTTTACGTCATCAGGTGAAAAAGAGTTTTTGTAACAAACACGCGGGATATCATGCTGCAGTTCTTGATAGACATTTATAAGGTTACATTTCTTGAAGTTATGGACGTAGGAAGTCTTGTTGCCAGCTGTGGGAACGGAAGGAAGAGCAATCCTAAGAGCGGGGTGATATAGATGGGGAAATTTAAGTGCAATATCATATTAACGTTTGCTAGAAAATGAAATTACACCAGCACTTCGAAACATGTTTGGAGAACATTACCAGAATATCTGGTTTCAACAGGACGGAGCACCCCCACACTACGGCATTGACGTAAGAGCCTATTTAAACACTGTTACCAATATATTAGGACCATATTTGTACCCCTTGAGGATAACCTACGTCATAATTCACTTCTGTACAACTGACAATCATAATGTAGTATTTATCTGCAGTATTCGTTTGGTTGCAGTTTTGCTTTACCGGGGTTATGGCTACTAATGAAATGTAACCAAGTAAAACCTTTGAACAGCCGCCATTTTGTACTGGATCAATCTTTTTGAGTGCGGTTTACGGCATTAAACTCTGCTAGATAAGCCCTTTAAAATGATGTGCATATTGACCTATGCTCCTATTTAAGATTTCCTTCCGACTCCTTGCGGGACGTCCCCATGATATTACAGAAAACTGATAGTTCCTTCAAAAAGTAGATTTTTAGGTGTAGTATTGATGTACCAAATCTTGTTCATTTATCTGTTATCGTTTAGAAAATATTATACCAGTGCAGGACTTTATGTACACCCTGTATAGTTAAAACTCACTCAGTCTGTATGATGCAATAAAACAAACTCAGGACAACTTGTGTACCAACCAATAGCAAATAAACACAAATTAAAAAACCACTAGCAAAAGTTCGTTACAATTCAAACAGCCATCCAAAGACCGGCTGTTTTTTTACTCCAGTATTTTGAGTTGTTACTGGAGGAGATGTATCTAAATTGCTGCGAATCACAGTCAATGGTTGGCGAGACTGTTCAGCACACTTGCAGGACTTTAGTTGGAGCTTTAAACAATGGTTTTCTACTTCCAAAACTTCCACTGTTCCTCTTAAACTACGCACCGATTCTTCCATTTCCATCCACGCTGCCCGTTGGTCTGTTAGGTCACACTGCGCAGACACGTCTGTGTATGTACGTGTTGCAATAGGTTCAGACGAGCTTTCGTTCACAGGAAGATCACACTGTAAACTGCAGTCTTGAGTCGCTGGCCTATTTTCCTTATTATCGGAGATTGATGCGTCTGATACAAAGATTTGGTCAGTAAATTTTAGCAAGCGCATATCCGACTCGATGGCGTGGTCTAGAAGACCCCGCATTTCGTTATTTAAACGAGTTATTTCATTTTTTAATGTTGAGATTTCTCCCGATGAGTCTTCTGCTTTGTGTGATGAAGTGGCTGGAGTATTGCTGGAATGGAGTGGCGAAGCGGGTGCGGGAGCAGGCGGAATATCAGTCGAGGATGCGGACTCAGGTGCGCTGGAAGATGTGGTCGTAAAAGGTGAAGATCCCGCAGGTCTTGGAGTCGTGACGAGGGGAAGTCGTCTCTGTGTAGGTGGAGATGGTGTCAGGACCCTCATGGTTATTGGGTGTGGTCCACTATGAGTCTCATTAGCGGTGTAAATGATAGTTTTTTTATTATCAGTCCTAACATTCGCTTTACAGTTCCTTCCCAAACAGCGCCAGACGATGTCTCCACATTTAACCACGTAACTCTCCCGGTATTTATTCTGATTATATAATATCAAGTCTTTGCCATTTTTTACTGTTTATAAAACAAAAGACATAATATTCATTGCTGTCCTCTAAGGAAAACCAAACAAAGACCTAAGAAACGAAAGTGCACATGGATTACCAAAGGTATCCTGGTTTCTAGAGAAAAATTTTTATTTTTTCTCGGAAATAAACAAGCACACAGTTAACGAAGAGTTCAAAAGTACAAACAAATTTATAGAAAAGTCATCAAAGCTGCGAAAGCCTATGATGTAAACAAAGCGTTGCTCACGTCGAAAAACGTATCAAAAACTGCATGGGCCTTCATCAACAATAAAAATTTATTAATTGATAAACCGATTGAACTACAGATCAAAGATAAACTCACCAATGATCCTTTAAGGGTAGCTGAGGAGTTCAATAAATTCTTTTCCTCGTTGGAGCTGAACTAGGACATCGTCCTCCATATAGCCAGCCGGTTCACATGTCAGTGCCGAGTCCAATAGCTTCATTGGCTTTGGTCCCGGTATCAGAGGAGGAAATTGCTAGAGTGATACGAGGCTTCCCATCAAAACGGTCTAATGACTCAAATTATGTGTCGACGTGGCTCCTAAAGCAATGCTCTAAGCATTTATTGGGCCCGCTCGAACACCTTATCAACCTCTCTTTTCACTCGGGAGCGTTTCCTTCCTCTCTCAAAATCGCTAAAAGTTCACTCCAATTTTTAAGAAGGGTGACCCTCTTTCAACTCAAACTTACCGCCCCATATCGATATTGCCGGTCTTCAGCAAAATCTTTGAGAAGCCTCTCTTTCTTTCCCCCCGTTGTGTGAATTTTTCTGGACAAACACCATCTGCTGTCTGTAAACCAGTTCGGATTCCGATGTGGTAGATCGACGGTAGACGCAGTCGTGCGTCTAGTCGATGCGATAGTAGAGGGAATTGAAGGTCGAGGAGATACTTTGTGTTTTTTCCTTGACTTATCAAAAGCGTTTGACTGTGTCGACCATCAAATCCTCATTCGCAAACTGGAGTATTACGGGATGCGAGGAGTGTCGCTCAAGTGGCTCAAATCGTATCTCAGTGATCGAACGAACACAATTTGTAGGCATTTCAGGCGTCAAATCGGGAAGAGGAGAGTCTGAGCTATGGTGTTCCTCAGGGCTCCATACTTAGCCCATTACTCTTCTTGATCTACGTAAATGATGTTGGTTCATCGGTACAACAAGGGCGACTCGTCCAGTACGCAGATGACACGACTCTCTCTGTCCTCAACTCAAAATCACAAGAAGAACTTGAAAAAATTACGTTCATTGAGCTCAACAGTGCAGTTCAACATTTCAATGAGCTCAATCTAAAAAAAAAATCCTTTGAAATCGAAATTCATTCAATTTAGTTTGCGACAAACAGATTCAGATTATACTCCTACAGTCATGTTAGACGAATCTGAAATCACTGAAGTGTACTCAATGAAATTCCTTGTAATACACCTAGATCGAGGTTTGACTTGGATTTGTCATGTAGACTATGTTTGTTCAAAGTTATCCTCAAGCATTTATGTCTTGAGGAAACTGTCCGAATACTGCCCAACGCAGGTACTGATGACGGCATATTATGGACTGATCTACCCACACACCTTTCTTACGGATTGGGCATTGTGGGGAGGTTGCACAACCGCAAAACTTTTCCAGAATTTTCATCCTTCAAAAAAAAAGCAGTTCGAACAACTGCAAAACTGCAATGGAGAGAGTCGTGCAGGCCAGCTTTCAAAAATCTAAAATTGTTGACATTACCTTGCCTCTACGTCTTGGAAACGTGTCATTTTTCAAGTCCAAATGCGAACACACAAGAGGTAGTGATTTACACTCTTATGCAACTAGAGGCAGGGATGACTACCGAACTGGAAGACACAGGACGGTAGCTCACGAGCGTTTTGCCTTCGAATTGTCAACAACTTGCCGAACTCGATTAAATGTGTCCCCATGCTGAAGGCATTCAAAGCTCGTCTAAAAACAACATTGATTACACATGCGTTTCTACAGTATAGACGACGTTTATGGCACACAATTGGGAGACCTCTCAATTGGCTGACTGACCGGGGAAGTGGTGGATCAATTCGAATGAGTGAGAGAGAGTGAACGCAAAAAATTGTATGTATGGAAGGGACTTCGATGGTAGAACGAATGGAAAATTTAGCTCGATATACGTGACGATTGCTATAACATTGTTTTTATATATTCTACGCAATAAATAATTTATTATTATTATTGCGAATGAAGATAATAATATTATGAAGAATACATGAGAAAGAAACAACATAATTTTCATCATTTTGTTGTTATTGTTAAAATATTGTTATTTTATTATTATTTATTTGTTATTGATTTGAAAATTGTAAATGGTAATACCGTGAATAAATAAATAAATAAACCATATGACATTGAAAATAAAGCAATACTGAGCCTTACTATTATTCTACTTCGTATTAAAAGTTTTAAAAGGTTTAAGTGCCTACGGGTGTTTAAACCAAATAGAATGCTTTGTTTCCTATAATAAAAATGTTTGAATACAAAGTGAATTTTTTTAAAGCTTTTATATTAAATATAATTTTCAATTAGACGTCTTTTTTATTTTTACAGTTACATTAAATAACTGTTCACTGCACCTTTCTAGCTAATAATTTTAAAAATTCGGCAGTTTAGAATGCCTAGACAGCAGAACACATTTTGAATTTTTACAGCCAAATCTGGATACGATAGACTGGTAGGCAGTACTGGTAGGATAGAGCAAAGACATTTTAAATCAAAACTTCTCCAACTTCTTACGGAAAATTAGCCATAATACAGGATAGTTTTGGTACTTTGCCAATGACCGATATATACATTGGTTGAAAGAACAGGTTCGTTCAGCGGTCACCCAACCAATGAGGCGCTTGTTGTTGCTTGACGACCTCAGCGATAACCGCTTTTCTCTTCAGACAAGGTCTTTGGTATATAGGATATCCGAGGCGATGAGGCCTGACTGTCAATACTCTTATTATATTTGAGATATTACTAACGGTTCATTATAAATATTATTGCAGATAATGTTCTCTTTTACCTTTCAGTTTAGATTTAATAGTAACCCATTATTAGCGCTCTATCTCCCCCCTCTCCCTCCCTCTCCTTCCCTCCTTCTTTCCCTCCCTCCCTCTTTCACTTTCCCTCTGTGTTTCCCTTTATCCCTCTCCCTCCCTTTATCATAACTAAATACATCTCTCTGAGACAAAGTTTAGGTGTAGTAGTAACCCATTATTAGCTCTCTCCACCCTCCCTCTCCCTCTCCCTCTCAACCTCTCCCTCTCTCCCCATCTACCCTCCCCCTCTACCCTCCCCCTCTACCCACCCCCTCTACCCCCTCCCTCTCCCCCTCCTCCTCCCTCTCTCTCGCTCCCTTCATCTTTCCCTCCCTCCCTCCCACCTCTCCTCCCTTTATCATAACTTAATATTTCTCTCTGAGGCTAAGTTTAGATGTAGCAGTAACCCCTTATTAGCTCTCTCCCCGATCTCTCCCCTCCCTCTCACTCCCTCTCTCCATCTTCAGAATCTTCCTATATACCCAATAATGGCCTTTTTGCTTTCTATACAACAGTATGCACATCTTACAAATAATCTTAAATGCAACAAATTCTTCAATATTTCAGTACAACAATTTTATACTTGCACGTTTACTTATAACAGGTTCAACTAACTTTGAATAAAAAAATAACATTAACATATTTTACGGTCATGTACATGGAGATGAATGTATCGAGTATAGTATTGTTGAGACAAATAAATTTGTTACCGCCTATTATTAACCAGTATCATTAAAGTGTATTTTCAAGAACCAGCACCAACAATAGAAGTCCAAAAGTATGACGTTGAATTCCTAAGTTTCAGCTAAACCACAATAGAAGCTCATTGCGACTTCTACTGTCACCGTCACCGCTCAGACGCGGCTTCTGGTCCTTGAGTCCTGTACAGCGACGTAACTAGGGGGGGGCACGCGGGGCATGTGCCCCGGGCGCAAGTTGTTGGGGGGGCGCCAACACGGCCACAGATTTTTCTAATAAAAATTGTTGAAAATATTTTTTAATGGCGAGGTGTGTTGCAAAAGAAAATCATTATATTTATTATTTTTATTTTGATTTAAGTCTAAGAAAATGGCAAAGTGAAATGATGAATGCTATCTGACTATTTACGAATCATGTTTACGGTCTGCATGAACTTGTACAGAACGAGTATGGGCACACTGTGTTATCTGTGGAATGACTCACTAGGACGGCGCGGCGTCAGACACTTCCTTCCCCTCCCGGCTCCCACCCGCAGCTCCCCCATCCCTCTCACCCGCACCACACATGCCACATTGCCACAAACACAACACATCGATGCTCGCTGGCCTGACCTTGACTAACAGACTAACTGCGTATGTTGTGCAGTTGTGCACTACTATTGTTGACAATAGTTCATACTTCTACTTCATTATATACATCATCAGTGGTTCGGTTCACGTAAAGTGGTTGCGGAGCTGTTTCTTTGAGTGTTACTAGCAATATTATTTTCGTGTTTGTGAATATTAGTCATGTCGAAAAAACTGTCTGGTGCGGAAAATCGCAAAGAGCTAAAGAGAGAAAAAAAGAAGCACATCAATCCTCGTCTCTTCTATCATCATGGCTAAATGAAACAAACAGTAAAGGTAGGTAAGATAGATATACAGTACTTTGTTACTTTGTATTTATTAACTAATACAGATTAATGATTAACTTATTGAAACCTTAAAAATATATCATAATTAACTTTTCTGTAACTGTAGCAGCGTACTATTGATATGAATCTGTGTTTAAAAAATATATAATTGAACACAGGGTTTAAGCTTTCTTCTTCTTAAGCTATTTCTTAGAAACGCTAACAAGCAGTCAAATCTAGTCATCGTCACACTTTGAAGACGACATTTCGCTTTAACCAAGAACTAAGAACGTCATAATTTATTTAAAAAAAATAGTATAGTAGGAGATGCTTTTGTCGGCAGTATTGTTTAATTTAGCGTTAAACTATGCTTTTAGATAAATACGGCACAATTTAAACAGCTAAGTTCTACCACAAATTGACAAATATACCAATAATATTTTTATATCGAATGAAGGTAACTCGAATTTTTTATTTTTTCAGATGAAATCAGCTGTAGTACAAGTACGACTTTTGAAGATGGAGGGTCATCAGCTGATGCAGTCCAAGACGTGTTTTCAAACTAATGCTAATCTTGGTACGGAAAATCTTCAGCTGGAAGAACTTCCAGTTGTACCAACGGTCACCCAGGATGACGTCGAGGGTGAAGAGATCGAGATGTTTCAACCGGAGCAAAAGTATAATAATGGTACGTCTACGAGTTTGACAACTGATCCAACCCATGGTGAGTCTACTAAATCTATTGATCTAAAAGATCCGGGGAAGTGGCCTAATACCATTTCGGATGCAGACAGATGTTTTCTCGTATCGAGATTATTGAATGAAGGGAAAATAGAACCTGATCTTAACAATACTTTAAGAGATGGGAGACAGTTGACTAAAGAGTGGTTTACAAAAATTATGCCTAATGGCTTAAAAGTACATCGAACATGGCTAGTTCTATAGCAAATCAAACAATTCCTTGTATTGTATCCCATGCAAACTTTTTTTCGCACACTGAACATCAACATCCACATAAGATTTCTGCTTTTAGCCAAAGATGAAGGGTTCACTCAGTGGAAGAAATTGAGTGAACGGATTCCTGAGCATGAGAACTCCTTAAATCACAAACAGTGCTTTTGTGCTTGGAAAAATTTAGAATCTAGTTTAAGTAAACGTTCTGGCATTGACAAAGAACTACAAGACATGATTGCACTTGAAGAGGCACACTGGAAGGGTGTTTTGTATGCTATCATTGATGTAATCTTACACCTAGCAAAAGATGGCAGCCCATTACGAGGCTCCAATGAAAACCTGGATTTCAGTGACCCTAGATGCGGTAGGTTTTTGAACACTATTGAACTAGTATCTCATTACCATGCACCTCTGAAAGAGCACATTCTTCGCCATAAAAAAAGGCCAAGTCAGTTACTTTTCGCCGCTCATCCAGAATGAATTTTTAGACATTATTGCAGGAAAAGTCAGAGAAAACATATTTTGTGACATCAAGGCTTCAAAATACTTTTTCAATTATGTTTGACTGTACTCCCGACGTAAGTCATTTGGAGCAAATGTCTCAAGTCCTTCGTTATGTGAAAATCACCGAACAGGGTCCGGAGGTAGTGGAGAGTTTTATTGATTTTGTAAAAGTTGGTGAAAAAACTGGATTGGGTCTTTCGCAAAGAAATTTCAGAGAAAATCAAAAAAGATGGCTTAGATTTGAAGAACTGCCGGGGCCAGTGCTATGACAATGGTTCGAATATGGCTGGCAAATACAAAGGCGTCCAATCTAGGATTCTTGCCGAAAACAACCTGGCTTATTTTGTGCCTTGCGCGGCTCATTCCTTAAATTTAGTAGGTGCAAATGCTGCTAGTATGTCAGGGGAGGTACAGTCATACTTTGGAACTCTTAACTGCTTGTACAATTTTTTTGCTTCCTCGACCAATAGATGGGAGGTTTTATTAAAACATGTCCCTCTATCTCTAAAACTACAAAGTAACACCAGATGGTCGACTAAGAGGGAAGCTGTACAAGTTATATACAAGCATCTAGGTAAAATTATAAATGCTTTAAATGACCTCAGAACCAGCCTAACTACCTCAGATGAAACAAAAACTGAAGCAGCTAATCTTTGAAAAATGTCAAGCAGTTTGAGTTTATAGTTCTCTCCTGTTTTTGGTACAAGCAATTGACCCGCATTGACATTGTGAACAAGCTCCTACAAGTGGAGAATATCACCATACATAGATCGGCCAAACACATCAGTCGATTGATCTCTGAACTAGACTCGGACAAAGGGCAAAAT
>NW_025780314.1:0-51776 GCF_021130785.1 Homalodisca vitripennis | reverse complement strand
ATAGAACTTCAATGCAACAACAATTTCAAGTACTCGGTTCCCTCGAGTGCCAAACCAACAAATGAAATTATTTTAGTCTCTGACGAAACAGTCATTATGAACCAAATCAGACTCTACAAAAGTGTAAAAACACCTTCCAAATTAAAGATCCCTCTAACATCAAAATCAAATTGGTTCAGGGAGTACCAGGGTGTGGTAAAACCACTTTTATCATCAATAACTATAAAGATGGAGACCTAGTGCTTTTCCCTACGAAAGAAGGGGCAAAAGTATTTTCGAGAGAGACTAAGCCAGAAACAACCAAACCGTGATGACACAAAGGATGCATGCAGGACAGTCCCACTCATTCCTGATAAACAAGACAAAATATATGGAATCGGGAGGCACCTACAAAAGAGTGATTTTTACGAAGCCCTGATGATGCACGCTGGTGAAATACTCTATGCATGCGCATTAGCAAATGCTCAGGAAGCCCTTCTCATTGGTGACATTAACCAGATACCTTATATAAATAGAACAACACATGACTTAACCTACTACGACATCACGAAGCTGACAACTGTTGATAAAATCCTACACCATTCATACAGGTGCACAAACAGTGTGGCAGCTCTAATGTCTCATTTCTACCCACAAGGAATGACAACATGCAGCTCCATAAAGAAAGAAACTCAAACTTTTCAACTGGATGACATAAAAAAAACTCAACATTGACAAACATGAACACAAAGTAACTAGTGTGTTAAACAATCTGAAAAAACTGGAGCTAACAAAAATTAGGGTATGATGTGTCATCTATCCACGAATATCAAGGAAAACAAACTGACCACATTGCGGTTGTACGAACATCAAAGATCCCAGAAGAGGAGCTCTACAACTCTAAAATCAACACTGCATTGTGGCAATTACAAGACACAGAAAAACCTTCAAATATTTCTCACCAGTGGCAAATGACACACTAAGCAAATGGGTAAAGCAAATGAACATAAAACAGTTATTCGGACAATGATCTAGCAAAACATCTTAGGCTGAATCACACATAGTACCACACACACGCAAGCAGATGAACACATCCCAGTAAGTCAATCTCTTACACTTCAGACTCACAGTGCCTCTACTCTGGAAAATACGGAGAAGGGTAATAACACACCCTTGCCGATTACTCAAAGAGAACTCAACCATGACACACCACCACCTTGCTGCCACCCCATTACAGTAGGTGAAGACCACCAAGAAACCCAGGAAAATGGACATGAGACAAAACTCACGAACAACACCTCTTCAGATCAATATTACCATACTGAAAAAGCTCCTTTTTTAGAATTTTCGACGTCCAAGAAAGACAAGGCACAAACAGGCTACAAAAAAACACAAAATCAAAATATTTTGGAATTCTATCCTACACAAGATGAAATAGCTCCCATAACTATATTTCATCAAAATGTCCAAGGGACTATCAAAAAAAGTAGAGAGAATAAACCATCTAATGAATGATTTAAAACCAACAATACTGATACTTTCTGAACATGGATTGAGCACAGAAAAGCTATTACTTACCAAGATTATGGATATGAATTAGTAACATCTTACAGTAGGAAAAATCATAAAATGGGAGGAGTTGCAATCTATGTACAGGAAAAACGTAACCTAAAAACAGAAGCAATAGACATATCTAATAGGAACGTGGAACTGGTAATGTGAAACTGCATTAACAAAAATTAATATCCAGAATAAAACACTCTATGTACTTGGTGTTTAATCGTCCTCCAGGAGGACAAGTCAAATTAGCTGTTGACATATTAGCTGACGTACTTACTACATATAAAGCTGAAGCTTAAACTCCAAATCTTAATGGGAGATGTCAATATAGACAGATTAACCGTAAATACAGACAACACTTTCTTTGAGGATGAACTATCAATTTTTGGTATCAAGCGGCTATCTCTCCCAGAGACAAGGACTACTTAATCACTCCAGAACATCTATTGATTGTATTTGCACAAACATATCAGAAGATATGGTGAACTTCACAGTAAGTACAGACTGGGATATCAGATCACACTGGCCAGATTTGCACCATCAACATGCAAACAAATTTGTCCTCTAAGAAAGAAGCTTACTGTGAGGAGAATATTTTCAAGGAAAAATCTTGACATACTTAAAGACGAATTCTTTCTGGAAAATTGGGAGAGCGTGCATGCTGCACCAGATGTTGAAGAGAGCTATAACTTGTTTTTAACAACAGTAAGACAAACACTAGACCATGTATGTCCTAAGAAGAAAGTACAAGCAAAACCAAGTAGGAAGCTTAATGTACAATACGATGAAGAAGTAAAAATTCTAAAAGAAGACTTTCTAACTGCCTTACACAGATATGAAACTAACTGGAAATAATGATGAAATAATGATGACAAAATAGCAATGACAAAAAAAAAGAAAAACCTACGACCTTAAACTCCGAAATCTCAAACGAAGCATAACAGCAGAATATATTAATCAGGCTGACAACAAGAGTAAAGCCATCTGGGACACAATCAACTCGGAGAAACAAAATAAAACAAAAAGGTGAAGCAAATATGCAGTTGGAGATGGATGGCAAAAATAGAGGATAACCCTGTTCTTGTGGCTGAACACTTTAATAAATATTTTTCGAAAATAGCAGCTTCCACATTGGATAAACAATCGGGAACAATTTAAAAACACAATAATAACTCGCCAAATTACCCTCCCACAAAGTGATACCCGATTACTATTTTTAAAACCTACTAAACACAAAGGAAGTCATTGCAACAATATCCTCACTAAAATCTAAGTATTATCTTGTGGAGTAGACGAGGTTCCATCAAAGGTCGTAAAACACTGTGCCAAACAACTAGCAACCTCCATTAGTCAGCATAATAAACAAATCATTTAGTTCAGGACAATTCCCCTCTGCTTTAAAAACTGCTAAAATATATCCAAAACACAAGAAAGGATCCCTCATCAAACCAGAGAATTACCGCCCTATCTCGCTAATATCAACACTCTCAAAAATAATAGAAAAGATTGCTCTGTCAAGAATGCTAGACTACATGGAAAGAAAATGAAACTTATTACAAAAAATCAACATGGATTTCTCAAAGGTAGATCCACCACCACAGCTGTTACCAATTTACTTGAAAAAATCACAGACAACCTGGAAGATGGCAAACATGTCTCAGCTATTTCTACTTGACCACAGCAAAGCCTTCGATTGCTTGGGTCCATGACCTCATCCTGAGAAAACTCTTGGCTTTAGGTATTGACGGCCCTAGCAAAAGATTGGGTGGCTAGCTACCTGAAAGATCGCACACAAATTACTGAAATTCAACAAAATCTGAATGGAAAAAAATGTGTAATTACAGATCAAAGCCACTGCCAGTGAGAAGAGGAGTGCCTCAAGGCTCAGTACTGGGCCCCTTTTTATTTATTCTTTTCACCAACGACTTTTCTGTTTTTTTATCAATGATGACAATGTAGAGACTATAATGTACGCAGACGATACAACTCTTCTATTTGCAAATGGACACATCACATGAATTAGTAACTAGCATTTTATCATCTACAGACAAAGCACTCCAATACTGTCTTCAAAACGACTTAGCTATCAATCCATCCAAAACCACACATATCAAATTTTAGCAGAAGACATGAACAAATACCAGATATTCCCAATATTTCAACAGAAACAAAAGACAAAACTACTGGGGCTCACAATTGATGCTGACCTTTCCTGGGGAGATCATATTAATGCACTGACCAAGAAACTCTCATCTGGGATATTTGTAGTCAAAAGAATGATGTGGATGGGAGGCCCGGAATTTAGCCAAAACAGCCTACTACTACGCGATGGTGGAATCTCACATTAGATATGGATTTAATTTCTTGGGGCTCAACATCCGAGGCCAACCTTAACAAAATCCTGATCCTCCAAAAAAAAGCTATTAGAACACTTGCAGGCCTAGGCCCTACAGATAGCTGCAGAGAAGCGTTCAAGTCACGTAAGATCTTAACCGTCACATCACTCTACATACTTGCAGTTGTCATCTACACCAATCAGCTGGACCTTCCAAGAAATGAAGACATACATTCTTACAACACTAGTGAGAGCAGCCGACTACAGTGTCCCTTCCTATTCACCACACAACAACATTTAGCAAAAAACCCTTCATACATTGGCCGCAAAATCATCAACTCATTGCCACAAAAACCTTAAGGACAAAGAGAGGAAACCAGTTAAAAAAATGAACTTCAGAACTGGCTAGTGGAGCGACCCTTATACTCGACCAAGGAGTTTTTTGACCTTTTATAAGATGACAAAAACATTACAAAAAATTAATAAAACAAATAGATACATAAAATTTGTAAAGCAAGATTATCACATGTTGACGCCATTGTATTTCTTAAAGAAACTGCAAATAAAGAATATTGTCTATTGTCTATTGTCTATTGTCTACAGAGTAAGGCGATGGAATTGGCAGAGCATAGTTCATGGCGTTCCGGGTGTTGTAATGGGTGCATTTCTCTCCAGCCTTGTAATGTTCTGTGAGGCTTCTTCACTTCTGTCACAAACAGAGATATCACATCACAGTCTAAAATTTAAGATTTTGAAAAGCTTGCCGGCAAGTAGCCTTTGGGTCTAGTTCTGCCAATGTTCTCTCACAGCTTTCTTTTGAAGTATTAGTACCTGTTGGAGATTCCCGATGGAAGAAGATTTCCCCATACCATTAAAAAGAAAAAAAAAAAAAAAAAAAAAAAAAAAATAAAAAAAAAAAAAAATTATATTTTTAAAGGGGGTTTTTATAAAAAAAAATCCATATCTTAGACGTGCTTCAAAGAGTGAGAAATAAGCAGTTTTTGCTGTGTCCAGGTTGCTCATTTTTGTTATTGTTTTTAATACATATAGGCTATACTGCTGAGCTTTCTGCAGAGTTGGTCTACATGTGGAGTCCAGGTTTAGATTTGTTGTCAATGATGATTCCTAGGTAGTTAGCTTCATTTTTCAATTCAATAACTGGCAAGCCATGTATTACTACACTTACTCTTCCTAAGTTTAGTTGTTGGGTTTTGCGGTCATTATTGTTTTGGTGACAGTATTGCTTTGCCATGTCCAGGGCTACAAAGGAAGATATTTCAAGTTCTGGTATTTGTTTCTCGGCCACCAGCAAGGCTGTGTCATCAGCATACATCATGACTTGGCAGAACTCTTGTAGATATTTTGGAAGGTCTATTGGTTAACAGAATAAAAAGCATTGGTCCAAGAACTGAGCCTTGGGGAACACCTCTGTCAATTAAAAAGTGGTGGTGATCTAGTTTTATAAATTGTATTGTTTAATGTATATGCTATCTCTACTGTTTGTGATCTGCCTTTTAGATAACTTGACATCCACTTTCCAGAGATCCCTCTTATCCCCATGTTCTTCATCTTTTCTAACAGAAGATATGCTCCAAGCAATCGAACACCCTACTGAAATCCAGGAAAAATTCACTGATGGCAGTTCCTTGCTCTATTTCATTCAACACAAGCTCAGTGAAATTTATTATGGCAGAAGTTGTTGATCTGCCTTTGAGGAACCCATGTTGCTGGCTTGTGATGATGTTGTTTACTGTCAGGTGGTTCAAGAGTCTGACAAGGACAATTTTCTCAATTACTTTGGATATTGTTGATAGGAGGGATATGGGGCGGTAGTTATCGATTGAGGTGCTCGGATTCTTTTTGAGTTTAGGAAAGACTTTTGCTAGTTTTAATGCTTTGGGAAAAATTCCTTGGGTGAAAGATAGGTTTATGATGAATGTAAGTGAAGGTGCAATTTCTTCCTTGCAGTGTTTTAGTAGTATGGAGGACACTTCATCAATTCCAGAGGACGGTTTAGATTTAAGAGAAGATGTGTTTGTTACTTTTCGATGACTGATACTGGTAGAAAAGTCAAGTCAGGAATATAGTCAGTTTCTAGCTCATTTAGTTGTGGCTTTTGTTGTATCTGGCCAGCAGCAGTAAGAGTTTTTCTCCGCCACTGAGACAAAGTGTTGATTGAAGTGCTGAGCAATTTCAAGCGGCTCCTCAATCAGTTCATTTTTGACTAGTAGTTGAAGGTTGATGGAATCTTTTGTATTTTTACACCTTTCGTAGTTGATCACCTCCCAAAGAGCTCTTTGTTTGTTTCCACAGTTTTGAACCAAAGAGCTCTTTGTTTGTTTTCACAGTTTTGAATGTAGTTCGATGTGATTTCTTTTCGCTTTTCCTTCAGTTTTAAGTCATATTCCCTTTTTCTAGCAGCTGTTTCTGTTTTATTTTCTTCTGAACCATGAAGTAGCATTCTGTCCAGTGCTTGTAAGTAGTTGTGTTTTAGTGTTTGTGTATCCTCATCAATCACTACACCAAATTTTCTTTTTTTCTTTGACCTTAATTTTTTGGTAGGACATACTGTATTCAAGGCTAAAATCAAAGTATTATTAAAGCTGTCATAGGCCTGATCAACTTCTATTTTGTTATAACGTCACACCAGGTTACGTTTGACAGTATAATTTTTAGTTGATTGAGGTTTTCCTGATTATACTGTCGACGTGTTGAGGATGGGAGTTTCAAGTTCTGGGGTTGGACGTTGATTGTGCTGATTTGCGCTTTGTGATCCGACAGTCCTATAGTGATGACATCTACGTTGATGTCTTTAGAGATTAAGTTAGAGCATACCATGTCAATAGATGTGGGCTGAGGTTGAGGTGACTCTAGTTGGCGGTAGCTCTAGTCTTTCGATGTTATGACTGCTCAACATATTTTCTAGTTTGTTTCTGTTTTGGTTTTGTGTCAGCATGTCTATATTTATGTCTCCCATGATGATGGTAGGGCATTTCCATGTAGGTATTTCGTCTAAGGTACTTGAGATTATATTCAGGGCATCTTCAAGGTTCGCACTTGGAGGTCTGTAGACGCCAAGAAGGTATACAGTTTTTCTTCTTCACTTCCAAGTGATTCATGAGCGTATACGGCCACTCCTCCTTTTCTCGAAAACTTTCTGGAAAAACCCCCCCAATTAATATGTAGTCTCTTAGTTTGGTATGTAGAAGTCGGTAATCTTTTTAGACTATGTTCTGTCAAAACTACAATATGAGGTTTTTGTGGTGTGAAGTAAGTGGGCAAGCTGGTTTGTCTTGTTCAGTAATGAGTTCAATATTTTGGTGGAGTATTTTTAGCTTTTTTAGAGGGTTTATACTTTTAGTTTCAGTTGGGAGTTTATGAAGATTCTTGTAAAGGTTTTTGGTTTCTGCGGATGTTCCACATGATTAACCATATGACTGCACAAGCAGCATCACCCATCACCCCCACATACCCCCAGCAACAAACCCCTAACCCCCACCCCAAAGTGTGCATGGTTTTTAATACATCTGATATAATCGGAGTGAGCGTTCCAAAGGCGGCAAGCCTGAACAGTAAAGGACCTATTAAAAATTGTTGAACGATGAACTGGAATTGATAGTAATGTGGCTCCCCTTCTTGTAGGACATTCACTAATATCAGAGATAAAGTTGAAATGATCGGACAGATAAACAGGATATTTGGTTTTGATAATTAAATGTAGAATAGAAAGAATATGGAATCTATGTAGTTGATGAAGTTTCATGAGTGACAATTGCTGAAAATATTGTGTAACGTGCTCATGAGGTCTGAGATTAAAAATAAATCTAATACTGTAGTTTCTGAGCAAGCTGAAGTCTCTCTGATTGTTCAATGGTCATGACGTCACAGTAGTCAAGAGTCTTATGGTAATATAAGAGTTTTAATGAGCACCACCTTAACATTGAATGGCAGGTACAACGCAAACCCTTCAAATCGTGGATGCCAGCAGACTCTTCTGCATGTTATTGTAAGTTGGTCAGTCCATTTATGATTTATGTTTATAGTGAGTCCGAGATTTTTCAGTTTGTTTTCGTAATTTAGTTCACAACTGTTAAGTTTAAGTTTCGGTGTGGTGTCAAGATTAATTCTGTTCATAATTCTCGATTTACCAATCATCATTGCTTGTGTTTTATTCTCATTTAGTTTCAGTCCTTGTTGTGTTGTCCAAAAGTTCATGGCTTCAATATCCTAGTTGAGTAGTGACACAAAAGTGGCTAGTTCATTTGGTAAACAGTGAACATATATTTGCAAATCGTCGGCATAAAGATGAAAATTTGAATGTGTTACAATTGAAGTGACGTTTATATAAAGGAAGAATAAAAGGGGCCCAAGTAGAGAGCCTTGTGGGACCCCCCCCTCTATAACAGGTTTCCAGTCTAACATTTTATTCCCCTCCTTCACACATTGCTGACGTCCAGTAAGGTAAGACGACCCAATTAACACAACATCAGAGAAACCATACTTCTTTAAGAGTATTCTTAGAGTATTCTTAGAGTATATAAGAGTATTCTTAGAGGGTGGCAGACCTGGTCTGCAGAAGCTTGACAAGGGTTATTTCGCTGCGTTGATTTTGTATTGTATTGTCATTATTTGGCGGTGTTTATTTTCGGCCGGGTGTGTCGGAGTTTCATTGAAGCCAGATGTATTAGCTCCGTACATCAGCGGGGACAGTTTACTGTGAGTAACTGAATGTATGAGTCAGTAACTAACCCAACTGAACACGTTGGCCACTGCAAGCTTCATCACAGGCAGCGTTATCATCATCAGCGCAGGCAGTGTGCGCCGCTGCCAACCACTGCTCGCCGCAGCAAATTATCCCGCCTGTGACTAATGCTGTACCAGACCGGCTCGGCTCTAACTGACCGCTGTGAGTGTTTGTTGGTGCGCCTTCAATTTTGTACTGCAATGAAAAACACTCTCCTGCATTGCCGGCCTTGCGGATTCTTGTTTGAGGGCGTTTTAACGGCCTTGTCCTGCAGTTTGTGTTTACTAAATATTACTGACTGTTGTTTTTCATGGCTCATGTGTTCGGCGCATCGCTTGGACGAACTGCTCTTGATTGATAAGCTGCTTTTTATTGTATAGTTAAGGGTTACTTTGTATTTAAGTGTAGTAAATCAGCTTTAATTTAAAGGTGCTTATTTCTTGTATACATTACTGATTTTCTGTGATTATTTGTGCTGTAAATATTATTGTATAATTAACTAGTGACCACGTATATTTTATTAATTACTTACAACATGCCACCAGTAACTAGAGGTAGTGGTATGCTTAATTGCACGGATGGTTTGTACCATTTAAATGATGAAGTAATTGAACTGGCTTCTAATTTCTGCTCTGAACTTAAAAAAGTAGGGAGCAATTTTGGTAATGACATTGTTGAAAAGCTTGTACCTCACATATCTGCCATTATGGCCAAACTAGACTCTACAGAAAAGCTCTGTAGGGATCTAAAAATTGAAAATGAAGGTCTTTGTTATGTAATGACTCATTTCATACACCCATCTCACATCCATTTCAATACTTAGGCCTAATTTAATTTAGAACTTTATTAATAATAATAATTAAGGAATAATTATTTATAAATTGTCTCAAATTTAACTACAAACAATAATAAATACGAAATCAAAATTAATCAAAATTCACCTTATTACATATAAAATTCAAAAGTTTATAAAGTGAACTAAAGTCAGTGATACAGTGTGCAGGGATGATTGTTGAAGAGTGAAGAGAGCAGAGATTTGAAAGGTGAAGAGGAGAGAGGGATCTGGAAGAAGTGAAGCAAGATTATTATTATAAAGAAACTGGTTACATTTATTCAGCAGTATTTGAAAGGTTACTTTATTAAATTCTTATTATCACTGAAGTACAAAGAAGCAGAAGACAGACATTGGGTGAGAAAATTCCTTTTAAGTTTACTAGTGATTCATTGGAAGAACATAAAACCCAGGAACATTCGATTTTGCTAATAATTCAAAATTAATATAATTAAAATTTAACAACAATTATTTTTCAAAATTACAACATCTTTTATAAAATAAAATACCCAATATTTCTATTTCATTAAGCCAGCACGACCACCCTGCCCTAAAAATTAAGAATTGTATTTAAAAATTTACCATTATTGTATCCTCCATCTTGTTTCAAAATTCAAACTTGTATGTCAATTAATTTATCATCATTAAATTTCACATTTATATCATACTGAGTTATTTGTTATTTCTAACTATAATCAGAATACAAATTAAGTTTAACCATTTATTTAAAGTGTATAATAATAGTAGGATATTACAAAATTGGCGTCCAACGTAGTGGCTTAATGAAATATTTATAATCTTTGATTTGAGACAATTTTCTAGATCGTAACAATAGCCTAGACATAAGTACTGTACGTAGTTAGTTGTCATTTATTCATATTGTCTGTCAATAGGCTATAGGTTATTTAATAACTCACTATATAAACATTTAATTAACAATACATTAGTCCTGTAATATTATTCTATCTTTTATCGCAATTAATGTCCCGTGATTTTAATTTAAGATACCCTAAACGGTACCCATTCCCAACAGATAATATGGAAAATAACCAAGTGCTAAACGTAAACAAAGACGCCATTAATCCCGGTATCGAAGACGAAAGCGAACAGAGAGAAGAAGCAGAACAAACTCCCACAATTCCTCGCGCTAACAAAGTCAACATTCTCACAGCGGTCAACAACGAATCACGGATGAATGAAAACAGTGCTACCAACACCTACGCGGCAAATTTCCCTGATTCCCTGCAGAGAGACGTGAAGATGGAGCTACTGCGCCTCCCACACTAAACGTAGTTGAACATTCTCATTATACTCAATCAGTTGATGCCATTGGCAGTGACAGGTCAAATAAACAAACCGCTGACGAATCCCAATCGACAGCTCTTCATGCTATCATGAACGGTTTAAAACAACTTAATGAAAATTTGATTAACACTAAATCTGAGTTAAACGAAAACCTAAACGCAAAAATAAACGAAATAAGTGATTGTATTTCTAAAACTAAAATCGAACTTAGCCATGAAATCAAATCTTGTAGGGAGACACTCGAGACACAAATTAATGAACTGCGGGATAATCAAACTGAATTCCGAAATGAATTGAACGCTATAAGGGACAATCAAGATCAATTCCGTGAAAAAATAGACCTGAAAATTAAAGAATCCACTGACAGCATTAGAGGAGAATTAAATCATAGTTTTGAAGAACATAAGGCATTTGTAAACCAACAGATGAATAACCAACAGTTCAAGATATTAGAATCGGTACAAAACAAAAATCAAACTCTAGAAAATAAAATTGCTTTTGAAATAAAAAATGCTATAGACCAAGTACGACATGAAAACGCGGAAACAAATAAAATACAAATCAAAACCATTATAAATGAAATTCAACCACAAATCCAAAACAATCATGATAGAATAAACAATCTAGCCGAGTGTATTAATAAATATGAATGTGAATTAGAAAATATAAAATCTAAATCTCAAATTGAGACGAAACCATGTGAACCATTGCAAGTCATTTGTACCGGAGGAGATTCTGTAGACAGACAAGTGCCAAAATTCAACGGACGTTCTACCAGTCCAATGGAATTTTTACAAAAAATTAGAAGGTATTACGAAAAAAATATAGGTCGTGTGCAACTCACACACACATCTAACACTGAACATCTCATTGACATATTAGAAAGTAGTCTCGAAGGTCACGCGTCACGATGGTTCCAATTAATAAAACACGATATTAAAAACTGGGAGGATTTTGCACAAGAATTTACTACGAAATATTGGAGTCGTGATGTGCAACGCGGCATACGTGCAAAAATAGAATCAGAACATTACAAGAATAATGGAACATTGACTCGTGCTGAATACTTCACCGAGCGTGTTATCACACTACAATCGATTACCCCACTAATAACCGAAGAAGAAATCGTCACCATTTTATCGGAACGGTTTGAACAAATTATTCAGGATAGCCGGAGCGTTCAAAACATTAACACCATTAAAGAGTTTGAACGATTACTACAACGAGAAGACATCCGAGACGGCCCAAAACGGAACAAAATAATTTCATCCCAAAATCACAATTCATCTGGTTATAAGCCAATACACCAGAAACCTCACCAATCCCCAGTCACACCACATAATAACATTGAACAAAGAGCATATCAGCCAAGGAATCAATATCACGGACAAAATCAACATTATAATGATCGAAACCAACATAACAAAAACTATTACCACCCATACAACAGTCGTAATGATAATGAATTCAAGAGTAAGACACAACCATACAAAGACCACTACCAAAATCGACAGAATACTCACTACTATCCAGGAAACGATAGACATTACCCCACCGCAGAACAGGCACAAGTATGCACTATCGTGCGGCAGGGAGAAAATGCTCGAAATTCTACCTTCTAGTACCGGCAACGACCGCAGCGAAGACGTTCCAGCGGCGGGAAAACGGCTGCGCGCTGTAGAACGGAACCGAGGAGGAAACATCGCACCAGAAATAAAATACGAAACTACAGCGCTAGAAAATAACGACCTCGGATATTTAAATCAGAATTATTCTTCAAAACTATAACCCTAGTAGTGAATTTCAAGTTAACAACATAATATGTGATAAAGATTTCCTTTTTGAGGAAAAAATAGAACATCCACTAATAACTAATCCTATACAAATAAGATGTCCAGAAATTAACATCAAAATTAATAATGTAGAAACTAATGCCTTAATTGATTCCGGATCATCTATTACTTGTTTGTCAGAGTCTTGGTTTATGGATAACCAACAATCATTAAAGCCATTTGAAGAACTGCCCCTAGCCAATACTACCATTAAAACTGCTATTGGAAACATTTCAAAACGAATCAACAGAGTAATATATGTACCTGTCACAGTAGCTGACGAGACTACTCACATACAATTCCTTATAGTACCGCATCTTGTCAAACCAGTGATTTTAGGAATGGATATGCTAGTATTATGGAAAGCAGAGCTAAACTTTAATAATAATACAATAAATATGAAAATAAACAATACAAATGTTATAATGAAGTTTGTAATGGCAATAAATGAAGGGCACTTATGTGAAATCACCACTCAACAAGGCGTTATGCTTATGGAAGATTTTAATGACTCAATGTCAACATTTAATGAGTATGGCACTATAAAACAATGGGAAGATAACAAGATTAATAATGAGAATAATGATTACATTGATGAACAACACAATATATCATCCAAAGATAATATGTCGGTGGAAGATATAATGAAAACTCTAAGCCCTAATAACTACATAAATGAAGAACAAAAACAATGTTTGATCAATCTACTATACCGATATAGGGACGTTTTCTCAAACAAACCCGGATGTTGCACTAAATATGAACACGAATTAAATATAGAAAATCCTAAAAATTTTAAATCATTAACCTATCCAGTACCTCAAGCGTACCAAGACGCTGTACAAGCTGAGATTCAACGCATGGAGAACCTTAACATAATCGAGAGAAGCAAAAGTACCTACGTAAATGCTATCATCCCAGTAATTAAAAAGTCTGGAGAAATTCGATTGTGTTTAGATGCCCGCAAAGTAAACGCAATAATTAAACCAGATTTCGAATGTAACCGCAGTGTTAGCGAAATTCTGAGTAAATGTAGAAACGCAAAATTCATAAGCAGTGTAGACTTAACGGCTTCATATTGGCAAATCCCACTTACTAAAACTTCGCGTCAATACACCGCATTCCAATTTAGAGGCAAGACCTACCAGTACAAAGTCACACCATTTGGAATTTCTACTTCCCAAGCTGCACTAGTAAGAGCTCTTGATAACGTGTTTGATGATGAGATAGAAGCTTTCACAGCAATTTACGTTGATGACATATGTATCATTTCCCCCGATTTCAATACACATCTACAACACCTAGAATACATATTCAAAAAGCTAGCTGAAGCCAACATGATAATAAACTTTGAAAAATCTCAATTCTGTAAAGATTCTGTACCATTCCTAGGTTTTACTCTAACAAATGAAGGTCTTCGTATGGATAATAGTAAGATTGATCCAATTCTAAACTTCCCAACTCCCAGAAGTCGTACACAATTAAAAGCATTCCTCGGATGTATCAATTATTACAATAAATTTATTCATAAATTCTCTGAAACAGTCCAGCCACTATTACGGCTAACGTCAAAGAAGGTTAAATTTCATTGGACTAGAGATGATGATACAACATTCAACAAAATTAAACAGCTGTTCATAAAAACTAACACTCTAACACACCCCGATCCATCCAAAGAATTCTACTTACAGACCGATGCGTCCGAATTTGCAATTGGCGGACATCTATATCAAATAAAAGACAATAACGAAAAAGCTGCAATTATGTTCATATCACGCACATTACAACCAGCAGAACAGCGTTTCACCACAACCGAAAAGGAATTATTGGCTATAATCCACTGCCTACAGAAGTGTCGATACATTGTTATGGGCGTTAAGTTAACAGTAATTACAGATAACCACGCCTTAACCTTTTTGAAAACCTGCCGTTTGCTAAACAATAGATTAGCAAGATGGATATTGGCTATACAAGAGTACGACTTTAAAATAATCCATTGCAAAGGGACGGACAACATTACTGCTGACACTCTCAGTCGTATATCCCCACAACACATGTCAAGCGATGCAAACAACCTCACTGAGTTATCTATTCATTACATCGAGAGAATTCCCGACCAACATCTACAAGATCAACTCCGAAACTTACCTCAGCTTCAACATCAAGACCCTAAACTACAACCACTTATAGAAATCTTACAGTCACCTATGGAAACAAATGAATTTCAACAATTATATACTAATTATCGTTTATATGACAACACTTTACTACAAAAATTTAAGGGCAAATGGCTTATAGTCATCCCAGAATCAGTAATTAAACCACTAATACTAGAATGCCATCTCTATTATCTACACTGCGGTGCAAAAAAATGTTTCCTGTTACTGCGTGAAAATTTTATTTTCAAGAATATGCATCGAACAATCAGGCAACTGTTATCATCATGTGATAAATGTCAGCGCTGCAAAATCAACAACCATCCACTCAACAGTCAAGCCAAAGGAGTTAAATGCAGAGAGAAGAATGACCAGTTAGCAGTTGACATCATAGGTCCCTTACCGACTAGTGTAGGAAATACAAAATACATGTTAATTGTTATTGACATATTTACCAAATTCGTTAAACTTTATCCACTGCAAAGAGCAACAACCAGAAGTATATTACATAAATTATTTCACCATCACTTTCCTAATTACGGTTTTCCTAAACGAATTCAATCAGATAACGGAACCCAATTTAAAAGTAAACGAATGGATCAGGAAATTTGAATCCCACAGCATACAATTAATATACAGTCCAGTGTATCACCCCAGTTTTTAATTTGGCAGAACGGCCAATTAGAGAAATAAAGCGCTGTCTCAGAACATATTGTTCACAGAATCATAAGAGATGGGTGAAATATGTACCTGTTATAAATGAATGTCTTAATGAAATTTACCATGAATCAACTGGATTCACACCAAACGAACTACAGTTTGGAACAAGAAATATCAGATTTTGGGAAAAATATGTATCAAACCCTCTAGCTGAAGAAGTACCAATCGAACACAAACTACTGATTGCAAGGCGTAAACTTGAAGAAAGTAGAAAGAAGAGATCTGATAAGATAAATGAAAAGAGAAAACCAGTTTCTCTCCAAATTAATGACCAAGTATTGGTAAAGTCCCATCACCTTTCTAAAGCTATAGCTGGTGAAACATCAAAATTATTTGAAGTGTACGAAGGACCATTCATAATTCAAGAAATCCTCGGGAAATCGACCTACCAAATTTCTGATTTATCCCAAGAGCATGTATATGGACCTTATCATATATCCTCTTTGAAGCCATATAAAAACTCGGTCAACAACGCTACAGAATATACTGAAGTTGACGCGTTGGGACCTGTGTGAAATTAATACTATTTCCCCAAATAAACAGTGCAACTATACACCCAGTGACATAGACACTTTTAATCAATACTATATAAACATTTTCCTATCAGGAGGGGATAATAATTTGTTAGTGGAAAGTATACCGCTATTCGGTACACAATTCATTAAATGTGTATTTCCAAAAATAAAACTATGTCCTTTGACATTGAGTTAATATTTGCCATTGATCTAATGTTTCTCTATTGTTTGTTTATTGTATACTAAGAAACTTGTAACTTTGTTCGTTGGCTTAGCTTAAGTACTACCTAACCCTAATTTTAATTTTGTTCTCCTTTTTCCCTATTGTTTGTTTGTTAATTAAATTTATTAAATAGTATGTATGATCATCAATTAATTCACTCATTTAATGTGGTTCATCCTTCTCTTTAAGTATCACAAATCTATATGTATCATTTGCTATTCATTCGTCATTGTATCGAAACCATGTTCATTTATTTCACATGATTTCTGAGGGGATATTGTAATGACTCATTTCATACACCCATCTCACATCCATTTCAATACTTAGGCCTAATTTAATTTAGAACTTTATTAATAATAATAATTAAGGAATAATTATTTATAAATTGTCTCAAATTTAACTACAAACAATAATAAATACGAAATCAAAATTAATCAAAATTCACCTTATTACATATAAAATTCAAAAGTTTATAAAGTGAACTAAAGTCAGTGATACAGTGTGCAGGGATGATTGTTGAAGAGTGAAGAGAGCAGAGATTTGAAAGGTGAAGAGGAGAGAGGGATCTGGAAGAAGTGAAGCAAGATTATTATTATAAAGAAACTGGTTACATTTATTCAGCAGTATTTGAAAGGTTACTTTATTAAATTCTTATCACTGAAGTACAAAGAAGCAGAAGACAGACATTGGGTGAGAAAATTCCTTTTAAGTTTACTAGTGATTCATTGGAAGAACATAAAACCCAGGAACATTCGATTTTGCTAATAATTCAAAATTAATATAATTAAAATTTAACAACAATTATTTTTCAAAATTACAACATCTTTTATAAAATAAAATACCCAATATTTCTATTTCATTAAGCCAGCACGACCACCCTGCCCTAAAAATTAAGAATTGTATTTAAAAATTTACCATTATTGTATCCTCCATCTTGTTTCAAAATTCAAACTTGTATGTCAATTAATTTATCATCATTAAATTTCACATTTATATCATACTGAGTTATTTGTTATTTCTAACTATAATCAGAATACAAATTAAGTTTAACCATTTATTTTAAAGTGTATAATAATAGTAGGATATTACAGTTATCAATTACAAACTGTAGAGACTAAGTTTACAGATCTCAACTCTAGTTATAGGAATAAATGTAACGAGTGTGATGCTATAGAAGATGACTGTGATCTTGAAATAAAAAGTCTCCAAAATAAACTAAGTCTTTGTAAGCAAGAAAATGTTATTTTTACGAGACCAAGTGAATAGTGTAGAAACTGGCTGTATTTGTGGTACTAAGTCAAAGGAGTGTTCTGGGTCTGATGTCACTCACAACACAAACACTGTAATTTTCGGAACTGGAGGTCAAGATTTCTGACATGGAGGCAGAACGTGACAGATTTCTGACCACCGTACAGGTGTTGGAAGCTAACATTAATTATTTAAATAGTGAAATTGTAAGACTGGAGGGGGAGGTGCTGTCGGGGGCGAGGTATGTTGGTTCTCCCGATCTTATGGCTGAACTGTCTGAGTCTATGGATGGGGGGGAGATGGATGCCTTACTGCCCGTCCCCCTCTGTTTTCTGGTCAAACCTCAACAGGTTCTGCTTGTTTAGAGCTTTCAAGTGGCGACAGCCTGAATTTTAAGAATGTTTTATTGATTGGAGATTCAATCATACGACATGCAGGTAAAAGTACTCAACAAAAAGGGGGTCATGTCGAGTGTTGTCCTGGGGCTAAAATTAATGATATCAAGCAGAACTTGTTGAAGCTAGTTAACAGGCAGTTCTCTGTTATTTATTTACATGTAGGCACAAACAATCTTATACGAGGCTACAAGGGGGGGCCTGGCTACAATGGCGGCCATGGTAAACGTCAAGCACTTCACAGCATGGCGGATTTGCTGTACACTGTAAGGACTCAGTTTCCAAATTCCAAAGTTTTTTGTAAACAGTGTACTGACTAGAACTGACATTTCATACAAGGCCCTTTTTCACTTTAATGAACAAATTGAGCTGATGTGTGGTAACTTTGGAGTCACTTATGTGGAGGCTAACTGCTCTGTAGGGAGGCGTGACCTGGCCCGAGACGGACGACACCTCAATAGGAGAGGTATAACTCATCTAGCTACGCTTTTTGAGTCTGTTTTCATTGCGGCATTGCAGCAGTCTGAGGGTTTTGAAAAGGTGTTGACCCCTTGCACAGATTTTTTATGAGTGGTCCCCCCGGGGAACTCTGCAGTGGCAGATCTTGGACACCTGGATAGCCCACCTGATACTGTAAAGATTCTTCATCAAAATGTTCAGGGTATAAATAACAAGATTGATAATTTTCAACTTTTTATTGACGCCGAAAATGTAGATATAATTTGTTTATCTGAACACCACCTGAGAGATTTTGAGTTTGAGGTTTTGTCACTGCATGGTTACACTGGTGTTACAGCTTTCTGTAGGAAAATTTATCAAAAGGGAGGTGTTTGCATTTTTAGTAAACCTTCAATAAAACACAATGTTTTTAGAATGTCTCCCGATTTTGTCAGGAGGGTAGGTGTGAGCTTGCGGCAGCGATTTTTCAGTTCAGACAATTTCCTCTTCTTGTTGTTACCGCTTATAAACCGAAACCTTTTTCAGCGTCAGTGCAAGAACATGAGATGTTTTATGAATGTTTTATCCGATTGCCTCCAAAAAATTATAAATCCAGAAGTTAGAACTGTTGTTGTGGGTGATTTCAATGTTAATCTCTCTGTTGCTGACATGAAAGTAGATAGTCTTCTATCCATGATGGCATCTCACGATTTAAGCAATAAAGTAAATTCATTTACGAGGGAATTTAAAAACTCCCGGTCCCTAATTGATTCACGGTATATACCCTTGATCTTTCTGAAGACATTTTCAGTTGCTCTGTCGTGATAAATGCACTGTCCGATCACCATGCACAAATCTCACATGTCAGGTATTTATCTAGTCCTGATTGCCCTAAGTTTATGCTTAAGCGATCATTTGTAGAAGATAATGTTCGTATTTTTAGACATCTTCTGGTGGGGAAACATGGCATGATGTTTACGCAGCTAGAACAATGGATGATAAGATGAGCTTGTTTATGTCCTCTATAGAGTTTTATTTCATTCAGGCTTTTCCTGAGAAAAGGTTCGGATTCGTGGGTGTTCTCCAAATGCCAAAGTGTCTTTAACCCAGGAGCAAATTGAGCTACGTGATTTGGTTGCGCATTGGTATTATAAAAACTAAAGACCTGAGTTCTTCTGATGAGAGAAGAAAACAATACCTTTCTTTGAAGAGGCAATATAGGGCTAGTGTGAGGGAAGCTAAGTCATCTAAAGTTAAACATTTACTGCAGACTTCCTCAAATAAAGTTAAGACTGTGTGGGACATAGTGAACGAGCATAGAGGTAAGGCAAGAGTTTTTGGCAGATATCCCTCGAACCATCAAGGATAGTAAAGGAGTCATTATTAGGGATCCGAAGGACGTTTCTAACTTGTTCAATGATTTCTTCATTAATGTGTCGAATGCAAGTTCATCTTCCATATCGTTGTCTCTTCTTCAACAACAATCATGTGCTGGGGTGTCTTCATTTTTCTTTTCACCTGTTTCTGAAGTGGAAGTATCTGACATCATCAGATCTATAAAAGCAAAGGCTTCTTCTGGCTTCGACAATATATCATCGAAGCTTCTTAAATCATGTACGGAGTATTTTGTTAGGCCACTTGCTCATTTGATAAATTTTTCGTTTGAAAATGGCCTGTTTTCCTGACATTTTAAAGTTGTCTATAGTGAAGCCGTTACATAAAAGGGGACTGGTTGAGGAACTTGATAATTTCAGGCCTATTTCGATTGGATCGACATTTTCTAAGGTGTTTGAGAAGGCAGTTTTGATAAGGTTAACGGCTTTCCTGGAGAGTAATAAAGTTATGTTTGACAAACAGTTTGGCTTTGTCAAGGGAGGCTCAACTGTGAAGGCAATGTTTGCTCTCTTGGATAAAGTTGTTAAAGCTCTTGATGAAGGACAGTTTTCTACTGGTATCTTTTTTGATTTGAGAAAAGCATTTGACATGGTTTCGCATGAACTTCTTTTGCAAAAGCTTGACAGAGTGGGTGTGCGTGGCTTGGCAAATCAATGGCTGTCATCTTTCTTGAGTCAGCGTAGACAAGTTGTGGAAATTCCATACGTTGACGTAAATACTAGGAAAAGATGCTTTTCTGACGAGCAGATTGTCAAGACGGGTGTGCCACAGGGCTCCATACTTGGACCCTTCCTCTTTATTTTGTATGTGAATGACCTCAGCAGTTGTGTTTCGAGGGGCTTGTTGTGTTTGTTTGCTGACGACACATCACTTGTAATTGATGAGTCTTGTCGTTTCAATATGGAGATAAATACGTTTGTTCAGTGTAATTCAATAGTCCAGTGGTTTCAGAGTAATGGTTTGGCCGTGAATACTGATAAAACTACATTGCTAGATTTTTCAATTTCATCAAGACGCAATGACTCTTTGAGTGTTTGGGTTGGCGATACAGAGGTTTGTTCTGAGCAAATGGTCAAGTTTTTAGGCCTAATTGTCGATAGGAATCTTAGCTTCTCCTTTCATGTAAATCATGTCGCACGTAAAGTCTGTGCTGGTATTTTTGTTCTTCGTAGACTTTCATCTTTCACGGGCACCGATGTGCTTCTAACTTCATATTTTGCATTAGTTTATCCCTACCTTTCATACGCTGTTGAAATTTGGGGTTTTGAAAATTGCAGAACAAACCATGTCTTTCTTTTGCAGAAGAAAGCGGTGAGAGCTATTGCTGGCATCCGTCAATCAGAATCCTGCAAATCACACTTTAAGAACTTCAATCTGCTTACTTTTCCAAGTATATATATTTTACCACACATTGGTCTTTTTTAAGCAAAACCAGGGCATTTTCGAGTCACTAATTCCGCAGTCCGGACACTGTCTCAGAAATAGCAACAAATTAAATATTCCCCCCCATGCAACCTCTTTTTTCAAACATCACTGTTTTTATAATGCCGTAATTTTTTATAATTCTCTTCCTGTGGACCTAAAGAATGTAAATGATATAATGGTCTTTAAGAGATCACTGAAGGCTTTTTTAATAGAAAAATGTTTCTACACCCTCAGTGAATTTATTGGAAATAAATAGTCTGTATGATGTAAAATTAATTAGTTTTAATAATTGATTAATTATAATATATAAATATTAATAATTGATTAATAATAATTTTATAGATACAAAACTGTACATGTGGTTTTTTTTAATATTTATGACGCAATCCAATGCATGTTACATGTCTGATGGAAATAAAGGATATTTGATTTGATTTGATTTAATTTGATAAGGAAGGAGAGATAGTATACACAGCCAAAGGCCTTGGAGAAATCAAATAATATTAAAATGGTTACTAGTCTATCATCATATATCATCAGTAATCTTTAATAAGGCTGTAGTGGTACTGTGATTAGATCTGAATCCAGTTTTGAATTTGGTCAGAATATTATAGTTTTTACAAAGAAAACTGTTGGTGGACTACTCTTTTTTTATCTATATTTTTTTAAATGATTAAATTTATAATATTGACCGATTATAATCCAAAGAATATAACAATAAAAATATTACGTTCCTAGAAAGGCAAATTTAACAAAAACCTGTGAATCACTAGGACCCAAAAATAAGAAAGTATGTTCTGAAGTTTAAAACAAAAAATATTTTTTGACATAGTAGGGTGTAGCGAATTAGAGATAATTGTGTATTTCCAGAATCTGAATATTATTTCAATACTTGGAAAAACAAATGCATCAACAAAATTTATATTTTAAACACTCTGAAAGTTAATAAACTCAAATGGAGTATAAAATTATCAGTATTTTAAAAATGAGAAAATGCTGTTGGAAAGTTGAGGTTACTAAAGCCAAAATATAAAGACATACCTAATTTAATTTTTGGAAAAAATGCTTAATTAAAAGTGAAATATGATAATTTTTCAAAATATGTTCCATTTTTTGAAACAGTAAAAAATAGTTTTGCCCTACAAATAAAAATAATTTTCAAATTTTGAACATATTTGTTTGGGTGAGGTACCAAATTCAAAAGAATTTCTTAATGAATATAGCTTTTTAAAACCTCTTAATATAAGTAATTCCAACTGCCAAGAATATAATTTAATACTGTACACAATATTTTTGTACTGGTATGCCATCTCAACTTGTAAATGTATTAACAATTAAATACGAATACATGCCAGTACATATTCTTATTTTTCTATTAAAGCACAAATAAATATATAGGGTTAATTGTAAGACAGGGCCTTATGGCCCTAAATTCGCCCTTTTGTATATATAATACAAATAAAGTCATTTGAATTTGAATTTGAAATAAAATGAAGCTACTACTAAAAAGTGTTGTATTTGTTACAGCTTTCACAATACGTTCTATTTATTCTCCTTTCCATTGCTACAAACAGCAAGCTTTAATTTTTTATGTAAGATAAGATTCAATGAAATGACGTAGTTTGTTTAGTGTCTTTTTTATCAATATAGCTACTAAATTGAAAAGCTATTTTCATGTGTCTAAATACATTTAGGTAAAGAAGCAAACAATAAATAAAATTCAACAGAAACTGTCTACCACTCAATAACTAGTCCCTAACATTGTTGGGCAATAACAGTACTGACCAGAAACTAAAAATATAAAATTATTATAATTTACTCTATAACTTAATACTTAACAAATCTTTGGATAGTTATTTTTAAGTTTATTATTGCAAAGTAAAGAGAACTACATATTACAATAATTTATATACTTCATTCACAATGCTATCTGATTGGTTAAACCAAATGAGTGCATGACATGCTTGATTGTATTTGCAATATACTGATAGTTTAACACATTCATGACGAAATGTACCCCATCGGGTACATACAACCTGTCACAACTGCTGTTGTGTATCCCAACGGGTATGCACCGGGCTTTCATAAAGCGCGTTGTGCACCCAATGGGGTCCACGTTACTATGCATTTTGCTTATTGCGTTTTTCTGTCTTGGTAGTTTGTTAAACATGATTCCGCGCTTAAATAAATGTCTTAGACTATCGTGTACCCCGTCGGACGCACGATTGCTTAATTTTTAAGGTAAACTAATTTTTAGGTACCCTTTAAGGTTTACAAAGAAACATTGAAAAAACATATTTAAATAATTTTTTTTTGGGAAAATTTTGAAGTCTAAGATTACAATTTTTTGCCATAATTAATGAAAGATTCAACAACAAATAAAAAAGACTAAAAATAAGCCGTCGTCGTATTAATTCAATTACTTTAAAAAAATAAAAACCAAGCGCAAAAAGTAAAAACTGATGAAAATACTTTTAAAGTAAGCAGTCACGACTGACTTAACCATAATATCCAATGGTCTGTGGCTGTACACAAATATAAATTGGGCTTATCCGTACAAATGCATACATTACACTATCATAGACATTATATACTGTGAAGTTACAGTAATTCTTGGTAGTTTTGTGTTATTTTGGTTCCTAACATAACGTCCGATAACAATGTGTTATATAAAGGCATTAGCCTCCCTCTGAATACTTATCTACTGTCATGGATGAGTCATAGAACATTTCCGCCACCTGACATCATAGTGTGAGTTGTTAAACTGAAAACTGCTAACAAACTTATCACTTGCCTAAAAACTAAATTGCATTCCTTAATGAACTGATAACAACTCTAGCTTTTGGTGAAGGTATATTGAGACAGCAGAGTATTTCATGTATTCATCTTTGTTTATTTTTTTTCAAATTCCAATATCGATAATAATGTTTGTAATTTGTAGGTACTACTTTTCTTCTTACACTTATCTATCTTGAGCTGCATAAAGAATCACCAATTAATATTGTTGAGAAGTTTTGCACTTTATAAATATTTCTAGTGGTCAACTGAAATGACCAAACAATATATAGAGTGTAATAAAACTCTCTACAAAACCTTTAGGATATTGTTCCATAGAGCAAGAGGAGCTAAAAACTAAATGCAACCAATGGCTTATTTCCTTTCGTTAACCGTCAATCAGTCTGTTTTTTTTTTAATTTTTTTTATTTCAGAAACAAGGAAATGTTTAAATCTCAAATTTGGTACAATTATTTCTCCTGCAGTCTCAAATCAAGGTATCGATTAATGGTACATTATCATATCAAGCGGACATTTAAAGTTTTTAAAGCCTAATACTGTAAGAACTAATAATATTATGAAAATATACAAGACTTAATAAAAGTTGCTAAATCTAATTATAAACATTTTCACCCCTAGATCATAAAATTCAGTCAGTAAATACTGTAGATGCAAGCTTTTAACTGTTGCAATGATACACAGTAAAATTTCTATTCCTTACATGTTTATGGCATCATTAAAGTGTGCATTTGAACCATTAAAAGCTTAAATTTACATTATTCACTGATAGAATGTGTCAAAATATTTGTAGTTAGACTTAGCAACTTTTATCTTTCTTTAAATAATCATAATTTTACTAGGCTCTATGTTATTAACTTTGCAAAACTTAAATTGTCCACCATCTTGAAACTCGATATGATAATGTAATATAAGTTTTTCTCTTGATTTGAGACTGCAATAAAAATAATTGTACCAAATTTGAGTTTTAAATCTTTACTTATTTCTGAAATAAAAACTACTGAGAGACAGATGGTAAATGGAAAGAGACAGACCATTGGTTGCATTTTTTTGTAGCTCTTCTTGCTCCATGGAACAATATCCTGAAGTTTGTGTAGAGATTTTGTTACACCCTGTATATATTTAAATACTTTAAAGAAGCATTTGTTTAAAACTCAGCTATACTAATAACTTTCAGTATCTTTTTTGTTGCTTACACAAGGTTACAAATAGTCGTGATATAAATATAAAGTATTATTAAATAGTCCTTTCAGATCAGTCGGAAGAAGAAGGTTGAGTTTGTAACAACTGTAATATTAATTTGTTCTGTAAGAACTAATAATACTATGAAAATATACAAGGCTTAATAAAAGTTGTTAAATCTAATTATAAATTACATGTACTCAATATCTCTAATACTGTTTCAGATACAAAATATTATTTATAACAGAATGTTTAGTAAATGCTATAAGCATTTCAGAATACCTTTAGTTTTTTCTCTAGGCTCATAAAAAATGGAGTTGTGAATTTTATAAAAGTTTCAATGACCACAACACTGAAATAAAATGGTGTATCGAGTGGGCTAACGAACCTAGCCTAGATATTTAGTGTATAAGACCAATATTTTACCAATTTTCAACTTGTTTGGACTCTTTTTGGGAAAGTTATTGTTTCCACAAGCTGCGTATTATAGCATATATAAACTGTGTAACTTATTTTTCACATACAACAAACCAGATAAAATATACATGAATGGTAGACAAGTTTTATAATTTTAATAACAGATTGTTTAACAAAGTTTTCTCCATATTCTTTTGAAGATTTTTTTAAATATAATCACTAATTAATTCATTTAAAGAAGAACTATTTTAAGATTAATTGTTCAGAAATGATGTGAGTTATGATAGTACTAATGCCATAGGCCTACACTTATGCAGGGTAATTTTAACATTATAAAAAAATTATATATTTAATATATATTAATATGATACATTCAAGTGATGTTATTTTTTGCACCCAGTACAAATTATGAATTAAGTGGTTTTAATATGACTGACTATTTAGTTGACATAAACAAATTTTGATGTTGTATAAAAATTAAATATGAACTGAAAGTGAAAGAATTCTAAAGTTGAAGTATATATAATAAATTAAAAAAGATTAAAATTCCGTGTCCACCTTAGTTGGGTTTTTTGGGAAAAAACCAACAATAATGTAGTTTGGTACATTATTACATTATTGCGGTTTATTAGAACAACATTACATTGATAGTATTTTTTTTCAATTCAGTAAAGACAATAAAGCTCCAATATCATAGAACTATATAATTATTTTGGTTGAAACTGAATCATTTTGAGATAATGAAATGTTTCCTAAAATGAAGACCTCACCAAAGATTCACAAATATCAAAGAAATATTTTGTTAATATTTGTTTTTTTTAATATATTGAAGCTTTTTTATATATATATTTACAGATCATTTTCTATAGCCAAAACCAATCAATTCAAGAGTTTAATTTCCCAAATGTACTAATCATCATATATGGTGGCACCTTCATTTGAAATGCAACAATATGTTATACACACAAGTGATGAGAAAGTGGTATCAAGGTACTGTAGGAGTTTCATAAATGCATAAATGTTACAAACGTTTAGTTCTAATAGTTAAATTCCATTGAATGCTAACAATTTATAATATTTCTTTAATTTATCTATATTATATGCAGCTTGTTTCTTTATCAGTGCTGTTCTTATCCCAAGTATCTTAGAATCAATATTCAAGCTTCCCAGATTTTCCAATGACATAATTATTCTTACAACAGAGATATAGCACTATATATTACTACCTGATTCACTTTTGTTTTCTGTATTTAAACAGTTGAACAGATAGAATGTTAGATACATTTTATGTTAACTTCGTGCAGGATAACTAAATTAAAACAGCAGGTACACATTTTTATTTAACATTGTGGTTATTATTACAGTTAACTATTTTGAATATTTTATATTAATTATTTTCCTAAATTGGTTACAATAAAGTGCAACAACTTCTGTAACAAATGAATTAAATAAATATGAGAGTTCATAATACTGTTATAGGTCGTATAAGTGAGGCTAAAATTTAAAATTATGTTATAAATAGGAACTTATCTTAAATCTAAAAATCAATCACTTCAAAAATTTAGATTTTAGTGACTTAATTCTAATCAACTGTTAATATACAATTATCTGTTTAAAATAATAATTTCTTAATTTATACTATATACACACAACTATTTATGAGTACATAATTTTATTACTTTCCGAATGAACATAAACTGGTTTTTAAATTAAGTCCCAAAACAGCTATAATATATTTGCCTAAATTTAAAAGAAAATAAAGAATATGATAGTGAAATTGTTTTTTCCAAGAAATACATTGAAATCTTTGGAAATAATAGAATAGTAATTACATTTAAAAGAGATTGTTGCTGGAAATTTTACTTTAAAAAAATTCCCTATTAAAACAAGCCACCTAATTGACATCAATAATGTTGGTACATGAATTAACACGCAGACACACATGCTTATTAATTTCTGCAACGTCATGCGGCAGTTTGATGAAATCTTGTAAGACTGTCTCTTTAACTCATATTAATCTCTTTAATATAATAATATTTTTGAGTACTGTTTTGTACATTTTCTTAATATATACGTTGATATTCTTCATTAATGTTCTTTAAATATTATTTTACAAATTTTATCCCAATGTCACGCAAAATCGTAGTTACATTTAGTTAAATGGCCACACAGCACCATGCACTATGCATGTTAGTTGCACAGTTATGCTGCAGCACGCACCATTAGCAAATTACTGCGTCTCTGTGAATCTTTGCTATTAACACGAGAATATTTTACTTTCTTGAAACAAACTAAACATGTTTATAATAAGATGTACACGACAATAGATATCTGAACCACACAATATCGAATAGCATTTATTTTGAAAAGAAATTACACAATAAAACGCACATTATCTATTTTTAATGGTCAAAACGTAATGTTACGCTCATTAGCAAATTGCACAAAATTAGGTGGGAAGCGCTGTTTGAGTTTAGGAAGGACCTGCACGACCCTGCGGCCAGCAAATTATCTGGTTCAAGGTCATGTGGAGGGATACTTACTTGTTGGGCCCTCTTTTGTTCTTAATAGCAATACATTATTTACCTATTAATATTCAACAGTCTTAAACTTGTATGTATGCTGATGACACCAATTTTCTTTCTATTAATAAAAACTTCATTGATTTACAATTAAAAGTTAATAATACTTTAGAACTAGCTTCAAATTGGTTTTTAGCTAATAAAATAATGACAAAACTAAATAGGTTCTGTTTAGTCTTAGGCCTGTTACAGATGATATTGAGATTGATAATTGTTTTAAGGTTTTAGGTGTGTACATTGATTGTAAGCTGTCATGGGCAAAACACGTTGAACAACTATCCACTAGGCTGTCTCGTGTGATGTATCTCTTAAGACGTCTTATGAGTTGTGTTCCTCAACATTACATTGTTACTGTTTACTATGGTCTATTACAGTCAATAATTAGCTATGGTTTGATTTTCTGGGGCAATTCCAGTAACCTTAAAGATATCCTTTTGATACAGAAGAAGGCTGTTTGAATAATTACAAAGTCTCATTATCTGGCTAATTGTAAACCACTTTTTATTAATTTAGGCATTTTAACTGTTTTTAATCTCTGTATATCTTATTATTTTATTATAATTTACCATTCTCAACAAAAGATTTATTCTTTAGTCTCTTTAAATGTTAGCTACATAGATGGTTGGATGGATGACCAACCAACCATCAGGGGAACAAAATACATCCCCTACTATAGCGGAGGTTGCTCATCTCCACTATAGTATTGATGAATTTTTAAACAATCCAAATTCAGAAATAGATGTTTTGTAAGTCTGTTAAATATGTCAGACTTGACTCCTGGAATCTGGAGACATGTTCGTCTGAAGAGATCCAAAAGAAGCTCAAAATTAACTCTTTACATCATTTCGACACCAGAGACACCCAGACTACAAAGTATACTGTGATCTAGGTGAAGGACGTATTCTCACTGTCTAATCAAGTGCACAGTTGACTGCACTGCGATGTTTTAGACACAATCTCTAAGTGCAGTGGAGTAACCAAACTTTCTACACATAACATAGCTATGGTGGGAAGGGTGGAATCAATGTGAATTTTTAGTTTAGCTCCAACTCACCTTCCTTTTAGTTCAGCGCACCAACTTTTTTTAATCTCTTCAGACAAACATAGACTTCAGATTGCAGGAGTTAGATTTCACAGACACTGCTCTAACAGGTAGATAAACTGGAGCCAAACCCAAAATTCACATTGACTCAACCCTTCCTAACATTACCATCTAATGTTGGATTATTGGATTTTACGACTTAAATTGAAAAAGTACATTTATTGTAGTTCTCTGTAATATGTTCTATGAGAATACGATAAGCAATATTCCAATTCCAATGTTATCCTAAAAATGCCTTATTCAAATTCACAAATAAACTACAAAAATATCCAAAATAAACACTAATCTACTTTTCAAACCAACATTAATGTAATTATAGATGCACTGATGTCTTCATCTTCCTGTACTACAAATTCCTAATTTTAAAAAAGTATGCAAGACGTAACATAATAATAGATGTGTAAGATATCAGATTTTAAACTTAGTGCCTTAGGCCTAAATCATAAGAGTCTCTGATTGACATAATCCATGGCCTTGGACAGACTACGGAAATTACCATGGAGTAAAACTGCGACCTACTCAAGGTTTCTTAATTGGTACTCACAAAACAATAAAAACATACACAGCAGTTTTGGTTCTTCTCAAACCACTTTGTTATTTCAAATTATTTAATTATAAGAAGTTAACAAGTCTAAAATAGGTACCTTTTCAATAATTTTTAGTACATGGAATATCTGTTGTCAATATTTTTTCATACATAACTGCAATAATTATCATTTAAATTAGAGTTGGGCAAAAGTATCATTGCAAATCAAGGTTACAAACAGAGGTCCAATGATTGTGTCAGAGGCTTCAAAGTACAAGGTGGTATCAGAAAATTCCTGGATTGTACTTGACTTTTTTGGACGTAACTATACAAGCCGGCGCACCAGTAGCCTCTGCCGCAACAGTCATTGTGCCAAGTTTCGTTGTTGTAAGTGGTTAGGTTATGTCTACAAGTTATGCTTTGTTGTTGTGTGTTATCATTAGTAGAAATTTTTGTGATGGCTGATAAATCATCTAAAGTGAACCAACTGCTTATAAAAATTTTATTTATTGCTAGAGCGAGAAAACTGTGCTAAATTAATGTTATCACTATTTTTAAGTTTTCTTGTATAAGAAAACACACACTATCAAAAAAATTAAAAAAAAATTTTACATTTATAATAACAATAAATTAAGTTGTAGAATCTTTGTAGTTATTCATTTTTTAAGCTGTATAATCCAGAGTTGGACACTTGCTGAAGAGTATTTTAGCAAACCTTTTTACAATTTGTATTTTTTATTTGGACATTTGAAGATATTGTAATGCTTCAGGTTTTATTTGGAATACTACCTTCTTACCATTTGTTGTAATGAGTTTAAATGGTTTAGAGATTGGAACAAAATGTTTGACACAGACATTTAAACTATTACATATTTTAGCAAAGAAGTTTTGTTTATGTACAAATGTTTTACAATCTAAGATAATATATTGCATTGTTTCCTTCTTAAATGCTTTTTATGAGTTAAAAAGGAATAAAAATAGATTAAATCACTATGGCAACCACACGATGCATAATTCTTATCTACTAGGTAAGTCGGTGATTTTTCAACAGAATAAAAATAAAATAATATTTCATCCTCTTCAGTAATGATACTGTTGCTGATAAAAGTTCTTATTTGTTTTGATATGATCTTCATTACTTCCAGACAATGACAGAGTACAAAAAATAATAAAATTTAAAGAGCATAACCTACACCTTGTACAAACAAGCTTAAGTTTTGAAGTTCTGTAATATACTTCACAGCCACATAAAGAACAAACAACAGAATCCTACCTCTCCTTGTTGTGTATCTCACGCACGAGGAAGGGATCAATGGAAGGGATGGGTCGTTCCCCCAGGAGCCTCTGTTGGTCCAGGTCCCCCTGCATCTGGCTGAACACAGAGTCCGCCTCCAGCTGGCTGGACAGGTCTATCACAGACGACTCATCCTCTGCAACATCATCAGAGTCATTAATTATCACCGTACTCATCCTCATCATTAGTATTTTGTCAGTCATCCTATTATTTGTCTTGTGTTGAGCTTTGTTAATACTTTATTATCTGGTAGCATCTGTTAAATTTGATCTACAGTATATAGTATTTTTAATAATATAGCTTTCAAACAAAAACAGAATATCATGTTCATTGCAGTGATTTTACAATATTGAAAACAAGAACAAAAGGCTAAGATATTGGTTAGGGGATTTGCTATAATCCGCAACTTAATGGATACTTATTGTAAGTGGATCACAAAAAAATATAGACTATGTAAAACTTAAGGATGGACTATGCCTATATAACTGGTATTACAACAGCTGAAGCCATGTCTGCCATCTTGACATAAGCAAGAAATGCAAAACTAAGCTTGGAATGGTGCAAAATGTCAATGTTCCTATTACAAATAACTAATGATTTAGGCTACCTAGGATAAAGATAACGTTTTGAAACTTCACATGAATAAAGCTGATAAGTCAAGGGCACTGATGGTACCATTCAAAAGGTAAATAACAGTTAGTTTATATTTCAAATAGAAAAAAAAACTCAAAACTGTTATATAATGTTTTAAGCATGACATTTTTAGTTAGCTTTTTTCTTTTTTTTTAACATATGAGTTTAAAAACGATGGAATTTGCAGATATAAGAGTTCAACTGTCTTTATCATATTTTTTCAAACATTTAGCTGTTTTAGTAGTTTGGTCAATATTTTAGATTGTATAATAGAGTTTTAACTCACCAGTCGGGTGCTTTTCGAGTTACTGATACCCTACAGTTCTCTTTAAAGCCTCATAATGCGGGCTTTGAAGATATAGTTATTATTATTTTCAATCAGAGTAACATATTAGTTCATATTTATACTGTAATAAACTAAATGATGTAAAGATCAACTACTTATAGGGTTTATGGAAGCTATGCAAACAGGAAACGCTGTTCTATAAAACTCATTTAACTTCAATTTCACTAAACTTTTGTGCGAAATAAAATTGTTGTCTTCATTAAACATATGTAAACAAGTACACTATGAGAGGTCACTATCAGCAAACTTAACATATTCATAAAACCAAGGAACCTACATTTTTCATTTTACAAAAGTACGATTGGCCATTTTTTTGTTAGATTTGAAATATATTTTGTGCCTTCAAGAGAAAATCAGAATTTTTAATAATTACCTGGGTACAAAGCCTGTTTGGTATAATTAGCTTGAATGATCCTGGCATTCATAATGTAAAATTTTCGAAGGAAATTAAATTTTTCCTGAATAATCTGGTAAAATACTTTAAATATTATATCTTCTTTGTATGCCTAAACAATATGTTTAAGACATGAAATAAGGGTTGTCGAGCAAAAATGTTTGAAAAATCATCCCAAAATGTTCTAATTAGATGCATGTTTGGGAATTGGTAATACTACATCTAAGTTTTTAACAGCCAAATACGATTTCATTTCAAATAATTATGAATCTCAATTTGTTTCATTGCTATGCATGTTCTATAGGTAGTCTAAAAACACCCTGTAAGCTATACTCAATCGAGTAACCTAATTTTTATATCATTTGTTGTATTCATTAAAGAAGTTAATTTCGTTCGCTTGATAATAATATTAGCATGTAGGTAATATAGTAACAGTAATATCTTTTGGCTTGTAGGTAGTTAAAATACAATTGTAAACTTATTCACTCCTAATTTAACCTTGTGATTATTTAACTGTGTACATTGCTTTTATCTATAATGAGGTGTATCTAGTAATATAGTTAAATAACCCATGGTAGTTAATTTCTTCCTGCAACTTCCTTAAAAAAAAATAACTCAGCAGACAGCCAAAGCATATACTTAGTACATGTCAGATTTTAGCTCGAATTGAGTTCTAATTGACTAATTTTAAAATTGTGATAAACTATCACAATTTAAAATGCTACATTGAATAATATATAGTATATATGTAAATAAGTCCTTGATCATATCAGGGCTATTGGTAGCAGGTAAAAAACAACCACTTATGCATAATACAGAGCTCTAGAGAGAAAACTTGTCTTTTTCAGGCACTTCGGCAGAACATGTGTAAGTCATGTCAAACACTACTAGGACAAGACCACCTATTCTTCACCTGGGTCAAGATACTCATGAACCCTTTTTGCTTGCCATATCATTTTCTTTTTCTGTTCTGATTCAAGCATTGCTCACACTGCATTTTCAAGAGTAATGTCACCAACTACAGAAACCAATTATTTCTTTCTCTATCGCACTACTCACAAATGTAGAACTCATGGTATACATCACTTATGAATCAATACTCCCAGCCTTATAAATAAATAGCTCCTGAAATAAGTGTGACCAATCAGAAACTGGTACAGGCAGAAGTTGAAGTCTCCATGACCACTCACAACCCAGTGATTAACCTGTGTGGCCTTCTGCTTTCTAATTGCACTGTACCTGCTACAGCTGCATGGCGTATTGTAGAATTGTCACGTACCTTCTGTCATGTGTACCACACAAGCAAGGCCACTATGAGTATTTACTCACATTTGTTTGGTAAATAAAAATAACGTGAGGTGAACCCTGCTGTAAAATTAAAGTCAGAACTCCTTATAGTTTGTTCTAACCACAGTTGACTGGCTAAGCGTTAGTGAAGCCTATCACCCGAAAGCCTGGACAAATTTAACTTCTGTCTGTCTGTCTGTCTGTCCGCATGATCTTTCGGAAACAAAGTGACCTATATTCTTGAAATTGTGCATGAAGCTTCATTTCTATATGAGGAACACTTAGTTCGAGTGGTACATGTCACTCTATGAGATTTGACTTTAGCATTAGTGAATATGTTTACATTGGTCTTACGGGTAACCACGATGGCAATGAGAAAATAGTAGAATAAATTTGTACAGAAATAAAGTACACTCATACGAGAACGTATCATGTGACATATTAACACATGTACTCTAACTATCCCAACACATAGAACTTCATTTTATGGTAACCTGGTGTGTAGATTTGCATTATTTAAACACTGATATGAAACCCAATTTAATGAGAAAAAACATTTGAATGTATCATGTGGCAAGATATCTTGATAAAAATGTCATCTCTAAATAGTCAAGAATGAGTTCTGTGATGGTGTATGTCCAACCATAGAGTCGATTACTGTATTTGAGACCCTACAACTTTGAAAATGTAAAAAGTACAAAAATTTGGACTAAAATTTTATAAAAAGAAATATTATTTTAACATTATGTGTTACTTATATACAGCATACGACAACTATAAAAGCATTCTGTTGATACCATATGCCACATTACCAGGAACTGACTATAGGGCTTCACTTCACTATGTTAACAGCCAAGTGGCATGTGCAAATAATACTGTATGACAGACAGCTCTATGATTCTCTTATCTTGTTTTGTTATTACGAAACAATTGTAATATTTTTCCTTTAACTTTACTCACATTTCCTTAGTTTCATTACTTCATTGTGCTTTTTATTTTCAAACACACTAACATATAAAAACTGTTAAAAATACAATTACAATGTAATTCACAAACAATTAATTTTATAAGCAGACTAAAAGCTCTGCGATTTGAAGAGCCAAGTTTATCTAGTTGATATATTTTTGCTCTTTTCAATAAAAACTTATAATATTTTATTGATGATGAAGCAATTCAAAATGCTTCAATTTAACAAAGCAGGCAATTTCAATCTAAATATTTAATAAAGGTAATATTATCTAACTTGCTGACACGTGATTTCTGGGTGAACTTCTAAAAATGGTAGATGAATCAGTAGCCAATTAATGAGAAAAATATCAATTTTAATATGCTGATATAAACAAGTTTAAAAATTCCATATTAACTCGCTTTACTGTACAAGACATTTACTGAAATCAAACATTATTTTTTGGTGTAAATCTTTTTTTTTCTATAACTAATAAAGAAATTGTCATTTAAATTAGCTAGAACTAAGGTCATTTGTTTTTTAATAAATAGATCATAATTCTTGGAACGTGTTTTAATAATTAATTCTTATACAGCATCAACGGTATCAATTTTTCTGGCAAATAATCATTTACATCTTTATAGACATTAACTGATTCTAAAAAAACCCTGATAAATTATGCATATGGTAGGAATTATCAAATATCCATAACATTAGCAAATGTTCATTTCCTTTACTACTTTTCTTATGAGCGACAGCCAGAATAAAAACTATATAACACTGTACAATAGAACAAAAATGAGTTGGCCTAAAAAGGTTTGGTTGCATGATTTGACTATTTACAAATATTTACATGATAACATAAATATCAGTTATAAAGCTGTCATTTAAATACTCATTCAGTGGGACCTTGAAAGAGTCATAATACTTCACTACACGCCTAAATTACACACACACTACTTGGAGATATTATAATTATAAGCAAACGTAAACATAACCATAAAATTCTAACAGAGCACTCGCTGAAAGAACTCAATAACAACTATGAAAACATAGCATTCTGGCTACGTCATTGATGACCGGCCAACTTGATTGTAAACTTTTGTCATTGTTATTGATTACCTGTTTTTGTAACCTATATAACATGCTTAACAGAAAATACATTTATTCTTAGTGCAAATACATGTACATACTCTGATACAAAATACATGTAAAAATATGATTACCCAGGTATCAGCACTTAATGCACGTTTTTAAAATTCTGGTAACTTGGCCGTTGGCACTAATAGGGTTAAATAACAAGAAAGGGAAGAGATTTAATATACGGATGACATACACAAGGCTTATAAAAAGTCTAATAATATACTAAAACCAACTATAAATATAACCTGCCTGGTAGTCAAATCAAGATACAGAAAATGAAACATGAAACCTTTTTTAAGTGACACTACTACTAGTCTCCTACAACAAAGATTCTTAAATCCTCTGTAATGCAACTGGTAGAGAAGAGCATAAGAGGAGTGCAGCACTTAAAAAAAATAATATGACATAAGACTGCAATACCTGAGCACACACACATGTGCGTGCGCATGCATGCACGCACACACACACACACACACACACACACGCGCGCGCGTTTTACCTCTACAAAACAGGAACACTAAACCACAACAGTCTGTACCAATAAACAACCAAGAAATGTCCAAAATATTATGGCCATTGAATACAAAAACCTCAGCTGGGTATGAAAATATCTTGTCAAAGATGTTGGAAGTTATGAGGAGATGAACTACTGCAACCCTTAAATGATATTACTAAGAAACCTCTTCACTATGGAATTTTTCCATCTGCGTTAAAGTTGGTTAAAGTATACCCTCAATCTAAGCAAGATAGCACACAACACAACAACTAAACTATAGACAAATCTCACTTATTCCAACATTTCCAAAGAAATAGAAAAATAGTATTAAACAGGCTTCTTTAACACCTCTGAGTCCAACTACAACTCACTAACATGGCTTCTTAAGTGGAAAATTAACAAATGCAGTCTTGATTAGTTTAACAGAGTTCCTCATTCCAAAGCTTTTGACTGTTTTTCTCAGGAAAAATTCTGGAGAGATAACAACAATTGGTATATGAGGTACTTGGTTTACGAAAACATGGTTTACCAGCTATTTTACAGGATGAAACCAAATGGTTGAAACACGTCACACAGGCAGGAGTAAAATAGAACAAATCAAATCATCCCCAAACTTATCATTTACAGAGTTCCTCAGAGGTCGATGCTGGGTCCTGTGATTTTAATCCTAATCACAAATGAATTTCCCAACTATGCAAGACCACAGTAGTGGACTAATGTACGCTGATGACACAATATTACTGCTACAAAAGAAAATCCCTGAAGATCTGAAGGTAGAAGATCAAGCTACACCGGCTGTAAGATTTGGAATGCATTACCAAAGGAGTTGAAGAAGACAGACAAGAAACACTTTGGACACTATTATTACATCATTACTAAACTTGGAGTTTATGTAAATAAAGATGATTTGACTTTGAATCAAACAATTTAAATACACAGATTTATTATGTTATGAACTCCACTTATAGGGTTATCTATATATAATATATATATATATATATATATATATATATATATATATATATATATATATATATATATATATGTAATGAAAGTAACTAAAATCCTTTTAAAAGGGTTTTAGTTACTTTTCTTTTACTTATTTTTATGTGAAAAATGTTGGAAGTAATATAATAAACAATAATACAATGTTATTCCTCACTAGTTTTTAAACCTCAGCATAGACATTCAAGAGCAGTTTGGATTCCTGTACCTAAGTTATGGTTTAAGTCATTCTGAAAACCAGAGCAATGGGGTTCTAATTAGACTGGATTGTGCAGGAAGCTATAGTTAGCTCAGACTGAGATTGATGGCACAGCAGTATTTATGGAGAGCTGTGTAGACAAGATGCTTGATCTGGCATTCAAGGTCACGTACTTACTGTCACTGGGAAATAATCTCTCTAAACTGTCAAGAATGTAGCTAAGTTCAACACGTTCCTCCTATCCTTATTTCTAAAATACGAAAATTATTTTTCTCAAGATGTTTAAGCCATTGAGTGAAAAGACAATCGTTCAATCACTGATATATCTTACAAATACAACAAAGAAATTTCATTACACCAACAGTATAATTGTAAATTATGGGTATACTGAACAAATTAAGGAAAACAAATATTTAACTTTCTTATCTTTACTGTTAACTAAACCAAACTGTTTAACTGATGGATAAGATTGTTCAGCTATTTAATTTGTTCTACTGAAACAAATGACCAATCGTTTTAGTTAATTTATTACTTATAAATACAACATAACCAGCATTACACGAACAGGTTGTTTTAACTAATTGTCATCAATTGTACATTTTAAACAGTACTTACAATAATTAAATCAATATCAATATTTATTTTAATGTATTTATAAAAAATATCATGATTTTTTTTAAATATGTCTTTTAAATCTGATCTGTGTACAAGTAAAATTAAACAGCCTTTTATTGAACATAAAAAAATTATATTTCTGTGCAAGGCTCTCCATAGAGGCAAGGGGACAAATAGAATACAACTATTTCTAAAAACCGACTTATTGATCTTATTTGATTTTAACTTGATACAAGAAACTGTATTGGTAATTACAACCAATGAGATATTGTTTTGTTGCAAACTAAAGTAATTTAATTTAAATTACCATACAAATATAAAATGTAATTAGTATAAACTCCTATGGTACTACAGTAATTTTGTTGAAGAAGTCAACAACACTGTATAAGCAGCTTTAAATTTCAAGTAATAGTCAATTTGTTACAGCATATAATAAACAATGTCTAAAAATTTGGAAAAAAAGTGGCTTTCAATCAATATTTCCTAAGCTTATTTCATATAAACATTAATTGTATTATTTTACAGTAACAAATTACTTTTTATTATGTATTAACACACAATACATAATAAAAACAAATAACTTATAGTTGAAAAGGCTTTCACAGCCAATGCTAGAAATATAAGACTATTTATAATACTTTTTTATTATACAATGTAAAATGGATTAAACAAATAAAAATATTTGTTCTTTGTTATTATACAAGTAAATAAACTTCAAAAAGAAATGAAAGAGATTTAAGCAACTGACCGTAAAGAGCTGACATGAGGCCTAACTGACTGAGACGCACCACAAGACTGGAATCTGCAGTGAAGTGAGCCAGAACCACTCAGTCAGTGGGAGGTTCAAGGTCAACCATTGAGTCAGTCCAAACTACTTCCTGTTCCCTTCCCATTCCCTGGTCTGCTCTTGTTGATACCTGCCCGTGTCCACCCTACTCTATACACCTGGTTGTGCAGCCTTCTGTTTCAGTTGCATCTGACCAAACCATTATTAGAGGCTGTGAGAAAGTATTTATGAAAATAGTTGTTAAATTACATTTATCACTGCAATTTTTTTCTGATTTAAATTATGACTGAAAACACACAATTCTGGAAACTGGCAAAACACTCTAATAACCCTTACTTCACAAATTATTATCCAATTTATTTACTCACAGATCAAATTCTACAGATATAATAACTTGTCTGTGAACAATATTTAATAATTAATAATCAAAATTATGGTTGAAATTTAAAAATGAGATATTGTCAGCATTTTTTGGGACGTTATCACAATAAATTGCTCACTGCGGATTTTATCTTAACTCTAACCTTAAGTGGCACAAAAAAAAATGTTTGCCAATAAAAAAATTTACATTTAAATTCTAACTATTAATTAACTCTTAAATAACATTTCATAATTATATATATATATATATATATATATATATATATATATATATATATATAAGCTTTAACTGCACTTAAAAATAGTTACATTTTCCAAATTAACAAGTATTCTGTAAATAATGGGGTCTCAAAACACAAAGACTAAGTTGTGGCCATTTTCCTCTTTTTTTATCACTCGAAAAATGACTAAAAATTAGTAAAACTGTAATTTTAAGAAGACTCTTACCACTGATATTACTTATTGACACACGCATAACTAGGAAGCCTGGAAACCACCATAAGCCCAACTCTGCCAACTAGTGACAAGCTGTGCAGAGCATTACTAAACAACTGCTAATTACACAAGATAACTTACGAAATGAACAGCTCAAGCTTTATGTTCATGCCAATCTTATCTCATATACATTGAAACAATGGAAATTACTGGGAGCAAGGGGTTCAGAATAATAGAGCGTATCTACTACTGCATGGTAAAGCATATGTTCAGCATTATCGAACTATATAACTTTATTCCAGTAAAAGTAAACAAAGATAAGAATACAAAAACATATTTTTAATATCATCAGCAACCAAAAAAATAATAAAAACTTTAGTTGTTCTAAAATTAAAAGGCATATTCGGTTTGCAAAAGATCGCTTTAATTTAATTTAAATTCTTAAGCTTGTGCGGTCTGCATTAGTTGTTTGGTTTACACCAGATCAAAAAATTACTTACACTTTTAAGATTTTAAAAATTAAAGTTGTCAACAAAATTTTAAAGTTTTAAAAATATTTCTTATGGAAATCTTGGCTTCCACAACATAACCGCAAATAAATAAGTGGAGGATTTTAAGCTTTCCCCCAATTTGCACCCCAATTCTACTGTCCTAAAATTCTACTTCTAGAATTATACTAAAACATGTAATTCCCTTAGTACAGAGTTAAGCAGTTAGTCACTTCCTTATTATGACCAAAAATAACTCCTCGAAAAGGTACAAGTCAACTTTACAAAACCACAATTCCCTTGCTGGTAAATAACCAGGTTTCATTCCAGGGTCTGGATAACATATGCTAGAAGACAAATACATTATTTTGAATTCATGCAAACACCACTTAGCAGTTTGTTAGACAGGTTATAAATAGTGGGCATAATGACTAACCTTGGGGGAATACCTAACATCAAAAATGTACCTACTACAGATATTTTCTGGTAGCTTTGGAATCCAATTCACCAAAATTGTTCCTTTATAAAAGCTTCATACATACTGTTGTTCCTCTTCACATTTGAGATCTAACTGATTAATAGATTAAGAGTATATATTGTTAGTAACAAGTTTTTAAATTATATTTCTGTACAAATTAAAAATAAGAGTAATAAAACAGTTTAGTGTAAGGCTTAAGACATATTTAATAAACTTATTTTTGTACTCGATTGAGGAACTTTACCAAGCTCAAAACATTATTTAAATATTTTAGCTCAGATTGTCTATAAATAAAAATTTGTTTGATATGATAATATGTTAGTTTATAGTGTTGTAAACACTATTCATGGTATGTATGTACAATTTATGAATACAATAAATAACAGTAACAGTGACTAAAAAGTTCACTTACTAAAAAGGTGTCCCAAGTTCCATCCCTTCACCTTTATCCATAAAAAACTAAACAAGAGTGTATCCATACTTTTAACTCACACTGTATATAAATAGTTTTAAATGTTTCTATATTAGCCAGGAAAAACATTGTCATTTGATGATTGTGCATTTTTTAAGAGGAGTTAACATTTTAAATTTATGAAGATCGTATTTTTGTCAAGACCACGATCTTTATAATACAAAAAGACAAAAATATTTAAAAATCTATACTGAAATTGTTTGTGGAGAACAATATAAAATATAACATTGTTTTAGTGTGAGATTGATTTCTTTAGATTTTTACATGAGACCTTAAAAGTTAAATAAAGTCTTAGACTTATCTAGATCCCTACATTCATATTTAATAATTGTCAAGGCTTAAAAATCCATATCCATTGGATTGACATGTCACAATATATAAAGATTTATTGTGATAACATTAATTTACTAAATAGAAAAACATTTTTACTTTGATATCGATCAATTGAACAATAAAAATTTTGCAATACTTTGGTTGGTTGGGTTTTTGTGTAGAACTATTATGTTTCAGACAAATAGAAATGAAAGGCAGTGAAACTTTGCATTTTTCTAATAGAGGTAGGAGCCTGTCACACCATGTGTTGAGTAACTGACTTTGCTGAGGTTGCATGAAAAATGTCAAGTTCCTCAAGAGATAGGCTTTACTCATGCTGAAATAAGGAAAAATTGTAATAGTCTAAATATGTATGGCCAGAAGAGAAAGTGGAATCAATGAGTGAAAGATGTACAAGAAACATCAGTAATAATTTTCAATGTGTTTTGTACAGGAAACTTAAAAAAAAACAAAGATTATGCACACAAAATAATTTTCAACTGAAATATTATTATTGGTTACAAGTAAAGTGAATAAAACACATGGAAAGAACCAAAGAGAGTGTTGTTCTAGGGATAGTATCTAACAGTAAAGATCTTTACTGTTCATATCTACTGTTCATGTAGATCATATTTTTGGCTCTGTGAAAACTGTACTATTTAAAAGTTTTTATTAATTTTAAATCTTCTGCTAAGTTGTCGTCATTAAAAATGGCAGACATTCCCTGGGTAACTTGGCAGAACACAGTGATACTTGTAAGGTTAAGAGAAAGTTGGTGGGGGTAATGACTACCTGTCTGTTGATCTTATCTTATCTAGTTGGCCTTATAATAAAAGGCTAAAATCCACGACTGACCTAAACTAAGCTTAGTTTATTACTTGCAACAACTTTTTCCTCGTGCACCAACCTAAGCTCATGCCTATATATCCTCGAATAATCTGGTAGAGTGTAAAATAATTAATCAATAACTTCTATTACATTAAAACCGAAGTACTGTCTTTTAATAGTTTCAAATTAAAAAATACAAAATATAATAATTATTTTTTAAGAAATATACACACTATCCTGATATTGAAAATATAATATATACATAGTAATGGAAAGATTTTCAAAATGACAAAATGTTTGTTAACAAAATTAATATATAAAATACAAACCACCTGTTTTGAATCTAATCTAGTTAGACTATGCTGAAGTTTTTAAGCTTGTCTTTAATGCCAGATATAAGCCTATACAGAAGTAAAATAATTGTAGGTGCATTTAACAGTTTTAACAAACCTTGCAACAAACACATTGGTTGCAGTTAAGTTTGTACAATGATGTTGAGTAAATTATCACTAATTTTATTAACCAGTTATAACTACTACTATTCGATTAACTTTGGTTAGGGTGCTAAACAGAGCTTTCTTCTGGGCTATTTTATTAACAAGTATGTTATCTCATAGGCAGTAGTGTCCACTTATGCTCTTTCTGGGAAGCATAAGAATAGCCTCTTGCCTGTCCTTATCATAAACTATCAGTGTAAGTATTACTTCTGTAAGATACTGGATGAAGTCTTGATGAATGTTTAATGATCATGTTATGATAACTTGACAAAACTTCCATGAGTGTCCAATCGTACTTTGTGTTCCTGAATCCCTATGCACCTAAATGTAGATTTAAAAAAAAATAGTTTTATGGAATGGAAAAAAATGAGGAAATATTCACTATACTTTTGGCCTGTATCGAGAGGAAAGAAATGTATGAAAATCGTTCATGATCTGGTGGTTTTATTGGAAACTATTTATAAACAACGTGGTACATGGTGCATACTTTATCTTTCTCATGACTCTTCATGAAAAGTTGATATCAGATCACTGACTAATAATTGTTGGCTACCTGCTAAAGAAAAGAAGGAGATTCAGCGTCCTTCTTAAACACCACAGATTGGCCCTAGTAAGTTCATAACTTTCCTTTAAAAGCATCTGTACTGGGGAAGAAACTTTTGAAGCTGCTGACATTTTGCTTGTGTACAAATTGTGTCACAGAAACATTCTGACAAAAGTTGTACCATTATCTAGTTTTATTTTATATAATAAACATTTTCGCAACCCTTTTACTCGTTACTATGAGTATTCATTACTACGATCTCAGCTGTATCCAATCCCATGTGTTTCATCCATTCGGTACAAAGTAAAACAGCAAATTTGTTGTAACATAAACATCAATGAAATCAGAAATTAATAAAATATTGCTCCAACTAGTCATTTCATTTCCAGTCTCAGTGTGAGATTGGAAAAAGAATAGCTATCTAAAAAACAAGGTATACCAAGTGTAAGGTTTTATGTGCCTTGAACATTCATCTTTGTGCTATTTGTAATGAACTAAAGAGGAAATTGAAGTTGTGAGCAATTGATCACCATAAGAATATTTTGGTATGAGTAAAGCATATCAGAAGTGTACACATTGTCAATATTAAAACTAAGAAGAGATAATTGTTAAAAGTAAGTTATAAACCCTAAAGTAAAACTTTTGGTATAAAAAATAATTAATATCCATAACTTATGATCAGTTCTGTTCTGACAAACTTTTCATGTAAAGAAACTACAGTTGCTAGTATTTAAAACAATAAAAACCGTTTCAATCATTCTAATATTCACTATTCACTAACTTGAAGTAAACATCCATGAGCACTTGATAGTGTTTCCAAATTTAAGTGTCCAATAAAAGTAAGTTTAAGTAAATACAACAGACAGAATGATAGGTTTATACAACTGAGAACAATTTCTGAACTTTTTAATATGAACTTCTATTACATGAAAGACTGTCAAACAGATAGACAGACAGAATTTTAGATGTGAACAACTGAGAACCATTTGTAAACTTTTTAATATGGACATGTAAGGCATTTAAAGGACTTGATAGGACAATAAACTCATTGTAGTGAAAAAATAGTCCTGGTAATTTATTGTAACAGGATAAAAGAATTGAGATTCTTTGGTTATCAGTTCAACACTAATCAAACCCCACACACTGAGTCAAGCAGACACATCCAATATTATGATTCTTAAAAGGTACTTCAAATTACTGATAATTTAATCTTATAACAACCAGATCCCCATAGCCACTATAAACAAACATATGAATAATTCATCTACATAATGTGCATCAATGGTAGAAACGCTGGAATGTGCAAGTTAATCAATTACCTGATCACTTTCGTCAACACTTCACAAGTCTATCTGGATTTACAGACTCAGATATTTCTGTGTATGACACATACACATTCTCATTTTCAACTCATGGCCCACATTCCAATGCTTTAATTACAAGACCTTTCTCCAGTTGCTAAGAAGTAACAACCAGATTACTACTATGGTATATTTGAGCTTTTCTGTACAAAACTTTTACTAATCCTGACTTGTGAAAAACTTATTACTAATAGACACAATTTATTGTCGTACAGGTGGCACCAACTGAGAGACACAAACCCTGTACTAACATTTACAATACGGACAATTACATAGAGTCAGTGGGATACATATACCTCTGAAAAACTGGAGAATTGAGTTATGTAATAACCTATCATGTGACTAAAATCTTAAAAAACATTTTTGATTAATAGTTTTTAAACTATTTATAATATAAGCTTCTTAAATATTTTAGTTTTAGTTATTTTAGGTATATTGCACGATGAAGATAACTACTTCGCTTTTTAATAATAAATAAAGTTTTCTTCAATCATTTCTTTCTCTATATTTTTATTCCAATTTTAAAGGCAATTTCTTAACAACAAAATAAAAATATTTTTTCTTGCATTTCTCTATACTTAAAGTTACGCATTAGAGAAAGCTGCAAGAATCAAATACTATACTAACTTTATGTAATTTTAAACCTCTTTTTAATACTCTAAAATTAACATTTCCTACCTTACACTGCCACAGTAAACAGTTGTAATTTGCCAAAAGTGTATTATTTATTTCGAAGTGTTTGTAAAATTGAGGAGTATATATAAATAATCTGCAGCGTACTGATATGTAAAGAAAACAGGATTTGTTGAACATTTGCCGTTACGTGATATAAAAAAAATCGTTCAGTAATTTTTTTTGTATCACTAAACAATTCCATTGTAAAAAACAAATGACAATAAATTATTTTTGGTTGTATTTTACACAAATTACTCAAGCCATATCTTTGAGACTAAATACATTTTGCTATATAAAAGTACATTTTGTTTTTATTTCATTTATTTCCTTTTTTTAAATGTGTCTTTTACATCAGAGTACTTAAAATATTGTTGTTTGTAGTGGTTTTCAGAGAATTGATTCCAAACCACTAACCTCTCAGTTAGAGTTGTAGCCTTTCTCCTATGCTACAAAAACAGACATTAAGCTGGGCAAGTTTAAACACTGAATATTTTAGCTCGTAGTCAATACAATAACCTGTAATAAATAAAAGAATACTTGTATTTTATAATTAAATCTTGAGAGAAATACAATTTTCATCTTGATTGATAAGAATGAGATATCTGACCACATCCATTCAGTTAGATTGACATTGCAAGAACATTGTCAGTGACCTTAAGTTAGGTATTTCAAACAATATTTACATTTATGCTATGGAACAGTTTTCAAATTAAAATTTACAAGATTATAACATGAAAATTTATAAAAATGTTTTCACCTTTGTGTTTATTATTTTTTATAAATTACTTCAACCTACAAAAATAAAATTGTAAAGACAGTTTAAAGCTTATTTAACTTACAAAATTAAAATATATATTCCTTTCTGTATTAAATCAGTATTCTGTAATTTACATTTGGCTAGAGGATCCATGGAGGTGGCCATCTTTATGTGACTGCATCAAAGCGCAAACTGACTTCTTGAACTTGACAGTGACAAATGTAGCGGAGAAGATGCACAATTGACTACTGCGCACACCGCGATCCTGACACGTGTCTGGTCGGCATGGTTGAAAAACTGACCTCAATATAATTCATTCGAACCAGAAGTGCTCATTACACGTACAAAGCCTACAAAATTGTGTGTAAAGTGGCGGGTAACAGGTAACTGCTAGTAATAAATAAAATACAAATGAATATCTAGTTATTGATTGGCAGAAGCCAATCATACCTACAGAAATGGCTGACTACAATGTGCTGTACTGAGAAAGACAGTATCATTGACCTGACTAAATCGGCCTAGACAGATTAGTCTGCAGTACCACACATTATTATCTTATCTCTCCCCCTACCAAATTCATTCCAAATCACTTATCAGTAAACCTGTTTACTGTTTACTGTTCCATATTTGTGCATTGAATTTAAAAAACAAAATGTACACCAATCATTTAGATACTTTTAAGATTAAATATATTAATTAATTCACTTTATTTTGTTTGTCATATTTGTGATAAATGTTTGAGTACAGTCTATACACATACGCTCTGTGGTTCGTAAAAAATTAAAATGTTGTAACTTTGTTTTCAGGAATATTTATGTATTTCATCAACATTTTGTATTTATTATTCAGTGTATAACTATAAAGATATGCAGAGTCCTCCTTGTATGGCAGAAATAAAAATTAATTACAGAACTTAAAATAAATTATTACAGTCACAATTAAAATAAAGTCACATTCTAAAATGGATGAAAAGTACAATATATCACAATATACAATATACAAAGTACAATATATGCAGTCACATGAGGAAAGAGACAGTCCAGTGCCAGTGCTTACCACAACTATAACAAAACTTGACAACAAAACTTGTACAGATGATTTTTTTAGGGACACAGGTTCCACCCCCAGAGTTGCAACACAGAACTTAAACCTCTTCCAAAAAGTAAAACACAGACATAAAACTTTGTTAACAAATTCTACGTTCAGCATAGTCCACCAAAATGCTCAAACTGCAACAAATAAGTTAGATGAACTTTCTTCTATGTGAGGAACTAAAACAAGACATCTTCATAGTTTCGGAACACGGGATTTACAAACGAAACAATAAATTTTTTCAAAATTATTAACTTTGATCTGGCCCAATCCTTTCAGCGTCAATTTTTATAAGGGAGGTGGAGTAGCAATTTTTAGTTCGAGATCGAATCAAGTCTGAGCCACTGAGGTTTAATGTAGGAATTGAATTAGATTTTGAGATGGCTGGAGTTGAGGTCTGCTTGAGTTCTCTCGGGAGAATTGCTGTAGTTGGTTTGTACAGATCACCAAATGGCCAATTTGGTGTTTTTTTCGAGAGACTTGAGCGGCTTCTAAACTATCTCCTCAATAATTTTAAATATTTTGTTATAATGGGGGATATCAATATTAATGTTTTAAATATGAATGATAAGCAAACTCAACAGCTTAGAGACTTGCTCAAATCTTTTAGTCTTGGCTGGTCTGTGAACTCGCCAACTCGTGTGACAGCGACATCGAGCACTGCCATTGATAATGTCATAACAAACGTACTCAATAGTTCTGTGTCAGTGCTGAACACTGCTATATCCGACCATTACGCACAGGAGGTGGTGATCCGTGGATGTTCAGTGAGCCAAGAATCCCACAACATTATTTTAAGGAGAAATTTCCATCCACATAATATAAATCTTTTAATAAAATGTCTGGCAGATGAAAATTGGATTTTTTTAGATTCTTTTACTTCTGCAGACACAATATTCGACTCCTTCAACAGTTGTTTCATGTTCCACTTAAATGTTTGCTGTCCCCTTAGGAAAAAAAAACAAAAGGTAAAGTTCAGAAGAATTCTTGGATAACACCTGGAATTCTGATTTCTAGAAATAAATTAAAATTCTATAATGAAATATTCAGGAACACTAATGATTATAGATTCAAATCCTTCTATAGAAATTACAAAAGAATTTATAAAAAAGTAATAACTGCTGCAAAATCATACGAAATAAACAATAAACTAAAACAGTCATCTAACTTTTCTAAGACAGCTTGGAAACATTATAAAAAACTCAACAAATAAAGCATCTTCAAAATCCATTCCAGCTTGATGCTGATGGGATAAAATTAACCGATCCAAATGCAATAGCTTTGGAATTTAATAAATTTTTCTCCTCAGTGGCTTTTCTCTTGATGCTGACCGTGAATTGGAACTGGATACAGTCACCACACATACCCCTGCTTCATCTATGGTTCTGACTCCTGTGTGTGAGGACGAAGTGCGACGTATTGTAAGAAGTTTTTCAGCTAAAACTTCCAATGACATAAATGGCATATCAATGTGGCTTATAAAACAATGTTATCAGCACATATTAAGCCCATTGACAAAAATCATAAATGTTTCTTTTGAAACTGGCACATTCCCATCCGCACTCCAATTGGCAAAAGTCGTACCTGTTTTCAAAAAAGGCGATCCAAAATTAGCGGATAACTATCGACCAATTTCAATTTTACCTGTTTTTAGCAAAATTTTTGAAAAACTGTTCCTGGGACCGACTTCTTAATTTTCTTGACAAACACAAAATTTTGTCTGATCTACAATTTGGTTTCAGACCAGGAAGATCAACTTTTGGAGCAATCACCCAACTTGTAGACTTTATTGTGGAGGGCTTTGAGACACACCAAAGAACGCTCAGTGTCTTTCTTGATCTCTCAAAAGCGTTTGATACTGTTAATCATGGTATATTGCTACACAAGCTGGAAGGCTGTGGTGTACGAGGGACAGCACACCAGTGGCTCCACTCATACTTGAGCAGTAGAAGTCAATGTGTTCAGGTCCAGAATGCAGTATCAAGTACTATTAGAATATACCAAGGAGTCCCACAGGGATCAATCTTGGGTCCTGTCCTTTTCTTGATTTATGTGAATAATATCCATGCGTCAGCCTTATATGGGAAAATCATTCAATACGCAGATGACACACTCTCTGTTTCCGGGCTGATTCTCTAACTACATTGGAGATTCAAACCTTCATTGATCTTAACTCCTGCATTCAAAATTTTCTGGTAAATAATCTCAAAACTAATCATGAAAAGACAAATTACATCAACTTCTGTTTACGTGGGTTGAATACTTATGAAACCCCAACAGTAATGATGGATAACATTGTTTCTAGAAGAAACTGATTCTGCTAAATTTTCTAGGAATACACCTAGATAAAGGGTTAACCTGGAAAGTTTCACATTGAAAGTGTATGTTGCTAAATTGGCAACTGGAATTTTTGTCCTTCGCAATTTATCAAAGTTTTTGTACGTCTGATGTCTTAATGATGGCTTACTATGGATTAATATTTCCATACCTTGTCGTACGGAATTTCTCTGTGGGGCAGTTGTGCCATATCAAACTTGGAAAGAGTATTCAGACTGCAGAAAAAAGCTGTTTCGAATCATCGCAAAATTGAACAACAGAGAGTCATGTCGAAGTGCCTTCAGGGAGCTCAACTTGCTAACTCTACCCAGCTTGTATATTTTAGAGACTTCATTTTACTGTCGATTTCAGTGTATATTGACGCAGGGCAGTGATATACACAAAATACGAGACAAGAGCTCGGGGGCGCTTTCGAGCCCGACAGCATAGAACAGCAGCATTTGAACGCCTCCCTTCTCAAGCTGGGATCAAATTTCATTAACAATCTCCCTGAAACACTAAATTTAGAAACAAATCCAAAAAAATTTAAAAACCCAATTAAAACACTACCTGTGTCTTGTGCTTTTTACTCAGTTGGCGAGTTTATGGAGCACACTTGGGATTGATATTCCGCGGCAGTGTGTTGCAATCCTGGGGGTTGATCCCACGAATTATGAATTTTGATTGTATGTGTATGAATGTGTGCCTGCGTGCAACTGTATGGAAAGTCGAGTGAATGGATTTAGTTTTTAAGATAAATACCGTAAAAAAATTGGTATTATTGACTATTGCAATACAATGTAATATATATTGTCAACGCAATAAAATATATTCTATTCTATTCTATTCTATATTTAAAGTTATCTATATATTTACAAAAACTTTCTCCACATTTTTTTTAGAAAAACAAACATTCTAGAGTTATTCTTATTTTAAAAGATAATATATGCAGAACTGGAAAGTAACATATTAAATAGGAGAGGTAAAGAACGTAAATTTTTGGTTTATTATGTTAATTTATCTTTAAGCTTTTACTACACACATTTTGTGAAAACAAAATTTTCATAAGTCCAAGCTGGAATTAGCTAATAAATGTAACAGCTATGTTCATTATAGAGATAGGGAAAACAGTAGAAATAATCCACAATGCTAATAAACTGTGGCACAAACTGATGCTGAAATTTACATTTGGGAATAAGTGCAGTAGTTAGTTTACCATTACTTTTAATAACTAATTTTTATTCATTCCTCTTATTTGAAAAATTAATTTCAATTAAACATACAAATGCAAATCTGATGTTATAACATTGTATAAACTAATATAATATACTGCATTAGAGTAACTATTGAATTACTTTAATAATTACCTTAAAATATAAGTATATACGAGTTATTGTAGTAAAATTAATATCTACAATTCATTTTTTTTTTAATGTGTAATTTTTCTCAACATTTAATTATTGTTCCATAGCATGTTTAAAATATATTGCTTATTAAGATTATTAAACACATAACATACAAGTATTTTGAGTCAGAACAGTGTACAAACATTACAGATTAACGTGTTTGGAGTAAAAATATAAACAAATAAAGTTTTTGTTGTATACAACATATTAAGAAATTCATTCTTACAAAACTTTTAACTTATGTACAATTGACAGCCAAATCCTAACAGATAAAATGAGATTTAAAACAACCATTTACAATCTATATTATATAAAAGAAAGTTTGTGTTAGTTTAACACTATTTATAAGTCAAGAACGGCTGATCCGATTTGGCTGAAAATTGGTGGGGAGGTAGCTACGAACTGGGAGAAGGACATAGGATACTTTTTATCCCGTTCCCGATTCAGGATTCCGCCCCACTGGTCTCTAAAAGTTCAGAAATAACCCGTAAGAAAATGCATTGCAGCAAACATATGTTTATTAAGTGAAAGAGCCTTTTCAAATTTAATCAGCTGTTCTTTGTAAACATATATAATGCGACAAAAGAAATTTATATGTTTTATTATATAATTTAAATTTATACTATTTTAAATTTCTTTTACACTTATAGTTTGAAAAGCATAGAGTAAGCTTAAGAGAAACAGCAAATTTTTGTTTCAACTGTTTTCTGCAATCACTGTTTAAACATAGACTTTACTATCCAGATAATTACAATTCAAATTTGACGTAAAAATTCACCTTTAACTGCAATATTTAATCTAATATAAACCATGCTCATGCTTGATTTAGAAGAGCAATGCAGATATCAAAATTTCTATCTTTTCTTTGGGTAAAAAAAAATTTTT
>NW_025780313.1:0-45601 GCF_021130785.1 Homalodisca vitripennis | reverse complement strand
AACTTTTTGTATACTTCCATATTTGCTTATATTTTGTAAAAAGTAAATACTTGTTTCTACTCTGGTGGTGCGTAATGTGAGTCATATCAAGAAGCAGGTCAATATAAAAAAAGGTGTCCACATACATGAGCAACTGTCTGTATACGTTCATATTGCATGTATTTTAACAAAGTAATTACTTGTTTCTACTCTGGTGGTGCGTAATGTGAGTCATATCAAGAAGCAGGTCATTGTTTAAGAAAAGTAACTGTTTGTATATTTTTCATATTGCGTATATTTGTACAATGTAAATACTTCTTTCTATTTTCGTGGTGCGTAATGTGGGTCATATTGAAATAATTTCTCTGGGGTAATCAATACTAAATGATTGCGTAGACACTTTATAGATAGACAAGAGACTAGTATGACGGCTAGGTCTCCGGTTGAAGTCCTTTCTTCTTTCTCACTTTCCTCATTACTAGTACTTACTAATACTGACTATTGTCCTTACCTAATATTTTAATTTAACAATGCAATTTAGGCACAGCTCTTTATAACATTAGAGTTACTTCCCTGTTATTTAAATTCCATAAAAAGCTCAAAATAACCTCAACATTCCAGTTATATTTACACTTATACATGTCAATGAAGACTTCAACAAATCAGTTTAGTTTATTCAAAATTAAAAAGACATCAAGAAGCAAATATACTAGTTACTGTTTTTAACGGGATGAATCAAGTTTTACCTATATAAGTATTTCATATATCCAATATTAGAATGTTTGGAAATAAATATTCAACAGTAATCTCGATTAAACTAGTAAAACCCTGGCAACTGTTCGGGCAGCACTTGGTTCTCCTCCAATGCTGTGAGTTTTTAGTTAGGTAATATGTTTATAGCTTAATATTTAAAGTATAGTACTCGCTGTAGTCTCATTACTGTGGTGAATGTTTGTCAGAATGTACACTAACACACAATTATCCATATTACTCCCAACACGCGCTGCAGTCCCATCACTGTGGCAAATGTTTGTCAGAATGTACAACTAACACACAATTATCCATATTACTCCCAACACGCACTGCAGTCCCATCACTGTGGCAAATGTTTGTCAGAATGTACACTAACCACACAATTATCCAATATTACTCCCAACACGCGCTGCAGTCCCCATCACTGTGGCAAATGTTTGTCAGAATGTACACTAACACACAATTATCCATATTACGCCCAACACGCGCTGCAGTCCCATCACTGTGGCAAATGTTTGTCTGAATGTACACTAATACAAAACTATCCATATTACTCCCAACACGCGCTGCAGTCCCATCACTGTGGCATATGTTTGTCAGAATGTACACCTAATACACAATTATCCATATTACTCCCAACACGCGCTGCAGTTCCCATCACTGTGGCAACATCTTTGTCAGAATATGCACTAATACACAATTATCCATATTACTCCCAACACGCGCTGTAGTCTAATCACTGTGGCAAATGTATGTCAGAATGTACAGTAATACACAATTATCCATATTACACCCCAACACGCGCTGCAGTCCCATCACTGTGGCAAATGTATGTCAGAATGTACAGTAATACACAATTATCCATATTATTCCCAACACGCGCTGCAGTCCCATAACTGTGGCAAATCTTTGTCAGAATATGCACTAATACACAATTATCCATATTACACTCCCAACACGCGCTGTAGTCTAATCACTGTGGCAAATGTATGTCAGAATATACACTAATACACAATTATCCATATTACTCCCAACACGCGCTCTGCAGTCCCATCACTGTGGCAAATCTTTGTCAGAATATGCACTAATACACAATTATCCATATTACTCCCAACACGCGCTGTAGTCTAATCACTGTGGCAAATGTATGTCAGAATGTACAGTAATACACAATTATCCATATTACACCCAACACGCGCTGCAGTCCCCATCACTGTGGCAAATGTTTAGTCGGAATGTACACTAATACACAATTATCCATATTACACCCAACACGTGCTGTAGTCTAATCACTGTGGCAAATGTATGTCGGAATATACACTAATACACAATTATCCATATTACTCCCAACACGTGCTGTAGTCCCATCACTGTGGCAAATGCTTGTCAAAATATACACCAATACACAATTATCCATATTACTCCCAACACGCGCTGCAGTCCCATCACTGTGGCAAATGTTAGTCGGAATGTACACTAATACACAATTATCCATATTACACCCAACACGTGCTGTAGTCTAATCACTGTGGCAAATGTATGTCGGAATATACACTAATACACAATTATCCATATTACTCCCAACACGTGCTGTAGTCTAATCACTGTGGCAAATGTATGTCAGAATGTACAGTAATACACAATTATCCATATTACTCCCAACACGCACTGTAGTCTAATCACTGTGGCAAATGTTTGTCAGAATGTACACTAACACATAGTTAATCCATATTACTCCCAACACGTACTGTAGTGTAATCACTGTGGAAAGTGTTTGTCTGAATTGTATCGTTAAATAACGAATAAATGCTAAATAGCAAGCGAATTAATTTTTTCTCTCGGGAACTTTGTAGCTGCCATTCCTGCTGCCGAGTAACATCTCGCGCGCCTTGTCCGTAAGTAAAAAAATTATATTTTCGTATCATAAGTTAGCCCTTTCATGTAAGACATCTAATTTGAATGTAATGTAAAGTAAAACTATAACTTGTAAAGTAACTTACCTTGAATGTGTTTTATTTGCCAGACCAACTTGGATAATATTTGTGGGCGATGTCCTTCTAACAAGACCACGTTGTCGTGATTATAAATGACTAATACCGTCCCGATTTTGTTTTAGGCGAGTTGCAGTTTGCTCTTCGTGCTCATTTCTTGAGTTCAAGCCCAATTACTTTCATGTTTTAGACTTCCAGTCTACTAATACTCCTCTTTTCTGACTACAGCTGCATTGTCGAGCCATGAATGCTGACACCCGCGTTTGTGAGTTAAGTTCATCGTAAAGAGTTATTTTTAAAAGTTTTAATAATTATTAATTTCGAAAGTACAATCCATAGAACAATCCCATGGTATCATATTTTAGCTCATTCATACTCTATTTGGTAGCAACGTGGCAATACTTTTATTTACCAACTAGAAGTGGTGCTTTTATGTTTATTTGCCAATATTAAACGTATACGTAACAACAATCGCTGTAGTCTAATCATTGTGGCAAATGTTTGTCAGAATGTACACTAATACAAAGTTATCCATATTACTACTCCCAGTACTCGCTCTAGTCTCCTTATTGTGCGAACGTTTGTTAGAGTTATACATTATTTATCCATAAGTCCTCAGACAGGGCGGTGAGGTTAGTGCCGTACGGACTACAGACTGTGAATTATTCAACCCTCGACACTTTGTCACTGACAATCGCTGTTATTCTTTACTCTTGAGCGATTTCCTCCATTTCTCTCCGTTCCACTGTGGCAGACTGAGTTATTTATTTTACCATTTAGAAGCAGACTGGACGATAAACTGTGAGGTATATTTCATCGGCCCTATTAAGACATAATTTATTACATTGACCTCTTCCAGACAAATTACACATTTAATTTGCAATATTGTAAGTACACGTCTAACCTACTCGTTGTAGTGTTTGTGCAAACAAATATAATGTATTAAAAACATGAACTAAAGCCTTGCTGATTGTACTGTCAGGCACCTCAAAATTCTTGGATTTTATTTATTTTTGAAACAATTTTTTTCATATTCTGTTTAACTAACCGTAAAAGAACCGCTAATTATTCATTCTAAATCAAATCAAATCAGTTTTATTGCAGCGAAAATATTACATTGTATATCAATCGTCACAAATTTTATTAAAAAATGTCTTAAATTCATACCACAAAATTCTCATACACACATACAATTTTACAGTTATGCACCTTTCATCCTTCGCCAATGTATCCCACTTTAAACACCAGAAATATTCGTGTAATTGGGCGGTCTCCCAGTTAAATGCTAAAAAATTCCCATTGCATTATAAAATGCTTGTGACAACACAAGGTGTTTAAGGTGCATTTTGAACGCCTTGGGAATTTTTTATTGAATTTGGCAGTCTGTTAATAAAATTAACACCTGCCTGTGAGAGCAGGTGTTCAAAAACCACTGTTCTGTGGCTTGCAGTTCGTAGTAGGTCTCTACTTCGTGTCTCATGCGTATGTATGTTCCGGCCTCTGGTTAAGGAACACTTATACATGCAAAACAAAGTGGTTTCCAAAATGTACAGACACGAGAGAGTTAACACCTGCAATTCCTTAAAAGCTTGCCTGCACGACTCTCTGAATTTTATTTTTGCAATTATTCGAATAGCTTGTTTTGGAGTTTAAATGCTCTCTGAAACTGAGAGCTTGCGCACGCTCCCCCTAGGACCACCGTAGGACAAATGGGGGTAAATTAATCCATCATACGCCGTTATTAATACCTGACTTGGGCAGTATTCTGCTAAGGATCTCAAGACATAAATGCGTGAGGAAATGTTTGCGCAAACATGATTGATGTGCTCATTCCAAGTCAAACCTCGATCAAGGTGTATTCCTAGGAATTTTGAAGAGAGGACTTCTTCCAGTGTGGAAGCAGCTAACAAAACGGCAGGTCCGCAATGGTTGCCTACATCGCGCAAAGCAAAATTTAAAACGTTTGATGTTGAGGTGTTTGTTGTGAAATTGAGGCCTTGGAAGTATTGTACACGGTTACTGATGTCAACAAAGGCCTGTTCCAACACTTCACTTGATATTGCACTAAATCAGAGAGCCGTATCATCAGCATACTGCACTAGTCCTCCATGCGGAAGTGATGATCCTATGTCGTTGACATAAAGCAGGAAAAGCACAGGACTGAGAATGGATCCCTGGGGAACACCATAACTCAGTTCTATTGGTTTTGACGATTGATTTGATATTTGGACAACTTGGGATATATGAATTAGAAATGAGCTAAGCCATTTAAGGGGCACGCCTCTGATGCCATGGAACCCAAGTCTGTCGAGCAGTATGTTATGGTCAACGAAGTCGAATGCTTTGGACAAGTCTAAGAACACACAAAAGGATGTTTGAGTCTGCACTATTTATCATGATTTTTAATGGCAATGTATTGGCCAACATTATTGTAACATTTTAGAAACTTTTAACTTGAGAGGATTAAATGGAAAGTTTAAGAGAAAAAGGGCCTTGATATTTTTTATTTCTAAATTTAATTTAATTATATTATTCATTCAAATTTACTATAAACTGGTAAAACTATTATACGGGTTAAAACGGTATTGTATAGTTTTCCTTGGCCTAGAAAAGAGTAATAGTAAAAGAGGCAAAGCAGGAGAACTTACAACTTCCAATAGTCTCGTTAATATTGGAGAGACTCTGAAAGCTCCGGAACTGATAAACTAATATTAACTCTTCCATTACATCATATACACGGATTTCACTGTCATTTGTATGAGACATGTCAACGTAGACATCGTTATGTTAATATGATCTACAGGGTTCCTCAAATGTTAAACAATAATGGATTTTAAACTAATTTTCTTTACAGTACCTCAACCTGTTTGAAACCCCCTATTAAACTGTGTTTATAATTAAATTTACGTGTTTTTTTTTTTATAAATAATTTGGAATCCAGGCCTTCTCGGAACCCAGGCTTCCCCCGGACAGAACCCAAGCCTGCAGTAAATCCCGGTCTACATGGAACCCAGTATTACACGGAACCTAGGCTTATTACAGAACCCAGGCTTAAACGGAATCCCAATCTTAGACGGAACCCTGCCCAGACGGAACCCAGGATTACACGGAATCTAGGTTTACACAGAGCCCAGGCCCCCTCGGAACCCAGGCCTATACAGAACCCAGGCCTATAGAGAACCCAGGCCTACACAGAACCCCGGCCTAGACGGAACCCAATCATACTCGGAATCCAGTAACAGGAAAACACTTTATGTTTTTATAAAGCCTAACCTAGGCAAAAATAGATTTACATTACTTCTAGTTGAGTAACTGTGAATACTTCTCTAATTGGTAATGCACCACAATTCCCATTTATTTCTATAATTCAAGTTTCAACTTGTTTGGCTCATATATTATATATATTATTTTCACAGGGCACGTGATGTAGCATATATATATATATATATATATATATATATATATATATATATATATATATATATAAGTAGATATGAACATGGCGGTTCTAGCTCACTTTCGGAGCCAACAGTAAATCAAGGGAAAATACTGTTTAAAGGACAATAAACGAATCTGTAAAATCAAACAGTAATGGAAAATACTGTTTAAAGGACAATAAACGAATCTGTAAAATCAAACAGTAACTCACGAATGAAAAATTACCGAATCTATAGCTGTTTGCTTCTACTTTCTTGAGCAGTTTTAATGTAAAATCTCCTTAGAATCAATCTATTGGAAATGTTGTCAAATCTGCTACGAATAAACTATAAATTAAAACTTATAAACGGAAATGATGGAATTTGCTAACAATCACTCGAGAAGTCGGGGAGAATGTGAGTAAAACCACATTCTTTTCACGAGGTTCATTATTTTATCTTTTCCAAGTGTACTATAAAATCATCGAGGATTTCTGGCTTAAAATCATAATCAAATTCAATATCCAAATAGTGAAAGATTATAGGTAAAATCTTCTCATAATAAACGTGTGTATCGATACCTACAAAACCTAATGTATTCTTTGAAAAGGAAAATAATTTTTTCAAGGGTTATGAGAGATAAGTAAAAATTTTTATTCTGTTTTCTAAATTCTGTAACAAATTTTGTTTGTTTTTTACCTCCATATTGCAATTTTTTAAGCAGGTTATTCAAATGTGTTAGTTTATTTCGAAATTTCTTAGGTTTAGGTCTTTCGTACAAAATTAAATTACAATCTCTACAAACTAAATATCTTTTATCAATAATTTCTCCTCTATTATAACACTTGTAACAGTTGGCATTATACTCTTCCATTAAACAAAAAAGATTTTTTGTTATAAATGGAGATTATGGAACTAACTCTGCCGAGATATAAATTTTTCAGCGCAAATGTTTGTGTTTACATTTCTAAAACAGAGATAAATAGAAATAATTTCATTCTATTGTACAACTATTTAGGATATTTTGTCTATGATTACAAAGATTATTACGGAAGAAATCGAGATTTTTCATCAGCGAAAGAGTATATTTTTGAAGTTTTAGAAGGAATGAAAGAGAATAATATGAACATCATCAATTATTGTAAAAGACAAAATGAATGATTGTGTCTTTGGTGTAGTGTTGTTAGTGTGCGTGTTTTGCGCTATGGGGAATCACATCGCATTCAACTTCTACGGTGTCTATTGTTTAGAGACTTGGCCCTGCACTGCTACTGTCCAACCAAGTTAATGGCTAGGAGCTGTAATTCGGGTCTTAGACTCTGGAATTTTTTTGTTCCCAAGTCTCAATTTTCTTTGGTAACTACTGTGTAGAAGTTGATGGAGAGATACAATTAGGGAATTTGTGTCGGGTGTTTTGTAAGTGTAATGTTGTATTAATGAACGATGTGAATGATGAATGTAATGAACGAATTAAGGAAGAGAAGGAATTAAGGAATGAAGTGGAAAGGTGAGGAAGCAAATGGCGCGCCAACCACAGTTGTCATTACTCGGCTTGTTCTATAGTCATTACACTATGGCCACTCGTGTAAAGACTTGTCCCCAACCACTGAACGACAACCATGTCTTCCTCAATAAAAAGCGCGCCTGAAGCTCTGGGATTTGAACCCAGAACCTCAGGCTTTGAAGGCAAGCGTCTTACCAACTGAGCTACGGAGAGTCTCGAAAGTTATAAGCTATATCTCTGCTATATAAGTTGTTCAATTAGGAGTGCTAGTTTACAAATTTATTAATAATTTTATATTTCAAAAACCACTCAACCGATTTTAATGAAATTTGGTACACATATAGTAAATACTTAACTCTTTCGACTTAACTTATCCATAAGGGTGAAATCATCCCCTTATTTCTTAATATTCATAAAAAATAAAAAAAAATAATCAGAAAAATCTGAAACTTCAAAAACAAGCGAGTTCAACTAAAAATTTCATGAAAATAACAAAATTTTCAAAATCTACCCCAATCATCCCTTATCTTAAAACTCATATCTCGAGAACTATTGGAGCTTTTTTGCTGAAATTTGGTATATAGGATCAGTAAATATTAAAGTATTTTTTAAAATCATAACTTCCGGTCCAACCCTTAAGATGACCTTGGAATAGTTTTTTGTTAATATCATCCCCATTTTTTAAGATATTCTTTGAAATTAAAAATGAATACTTATATCAATGTCTTTAACAATTCTGTAAAGTTGTAGAATTATCCAATGAATAATATAGACAATAAGACGATATTTTTTCAAAAATTTTACTGAATTTCTCTAATATCGTTCTTAATCACATCATAGGCTAAAAATTTCTCAGAAACCACAACCACATAACATGTCGAGTTAGTAATAGCATTTTGAAAATCCATATTGATAATTATATCGTTCTTTGAACCAGAAATATTTGTCAAACTCTTTGTTGTATCAATGACATAAATAGGTCTATTCGCTAAAAATTCTTTAGGATTGTAATACATTTCCTTATTATTACAGTAAACTTTCTTAAAATCTTGATACATCTGATACATGATTCTGAAAAGACCTCCTGAAATGTTTAAATTTTGTAATTCATCTGGATGATAAGAACCGTTCAATTTTACTCTGATATTTTTTACATCCAAACTATCAAATTTTGAAGGATTTTTTTCTTGATTATTCTGTCTACCTGTTTGAAAACCAATGATAACGAACTTGGGATTGAAGATATTTCTATAAATATTTGTAATATCGAACGAATAAGTTGTTCCGGAAATACCTTTTTGTTCAATACATTGCCAATCTAGAAAATTAATCATAATGTTTTGATATTTTGTAATTTCATCAATCAACCTAATTTTACTCGTGGTTTTATAATCAATCATTGGAACTCTAATAAAAATATCTGTAATTGTTATTTTTCCATCAACAGGCATAACATTTCCAGTTGCAGTCTTCAGAATCACATCATCGTCTTCTGCTCTTATAAAACTTAGATAAAATCCTCCTTTATAGATCGGAATAGTAACATTTTCAAAAAATCCTAATCCAAAATGAGATAAATTTCCAGCTGCTTCAAAAACACCAAATTTAAAATCTGATTCAAAGCTATTAGAAGTTTGAGAAATAACATCACTTTTTGAATACGAAATAGTTCCTTTAATTGTGCTTAATTGGCCACAGTTTTCGACTTCTTCTATCAATTTATTGTGTTTTCTTGCTTCAATCTTAGAAAATAAAAACGGTATAAAATTATCGATTAATCTAACATTATCAGTTCCAAGATATGCTTGACCATCTTGTTTTGTTAAAGTTCCAGAAATATAAAACTGGAAGTTAGACGAGCAAAAGTTATCTCCAAAATCAATATTAAACTCAGTTCTTTTATTCGGTTCATTCAAATGTTGTTTACTAATTGGATAGAAATTTTTAAACTCCGCCCTTTCAATATCACTAGCATATTTTCTGTAGTCCGCCATTTAATAAGAGAAAATTTAGAAATTTTAAACATCATGTATAAGAAAGATATCATTTTTTCATCGATCTAATGTACGTTTTTATAAGAAAAGATATAAATTTTAGTAAAATAATTAAAAAGATTAGAGTCATTTTTAATGATCTACTTCGTCATATTCAGGATTCTCTTCCTTAAATTTTGCGATCTCGGTCACATATTTCAATAAAATTTGCACAGGATAGTAACCGCTATCTATAATATTGTTCCAATCAACTGTATCTTTATTTTCATCCAAAAACTTTATACTCAAGTGTTGATAGAGACAAAAAACAGACATATGATCTTTTAATTGATAATGTATATTTTCTTGAATGAACTCTGATGATAAAGTTTGATATTTAGCAATGTTATACCAATTCAATTTGTTTACGTATAATCTCATCATATCTTCGGATAATTCATATTTTTGAGAAATATCATCCCAATGTTCTTTTTTCAAATCTCTTTCGTGTTGCATTATAAAAAGATCGAAAGCACTGTAATGTCCCGCCATCTCTATTTATTAAGAAAAAATTTCAAGTTTTTATAAATTGGCTCTTTTTAGTGTTACATTCAGCACATTTTACAGAAACTCTTTTAACTCCATTGATATTTGCATAGTATTTTATATCATTTGTTTCAGTTTTTGCCTTACACCTCACACAATATATGAGCGCCATTTATAAAGGAGAAATTTTGTCATCATAGCCACCTAATCCATTAAATCTGTCATCAATATTTTCAAAAGATTTATTAACATCTTCTTTAAATTTATTAAAGTTTTCTTCTAGTTTATTTACTTTATCGAGTTTATCACCTATTCCTTCAAGTAATTCACGAATTTTATCGTCATATGTATGATAATTTTGCGCAATTTTTCCCAATTGCTCATTAATATATTGCTCGATTTTCACTCGATTGGTGAAATTAAGTTTTTCATTAATTTCACCAACATCGTCTACTGATCTTTTACTTCTTTCATCAAGTTTTTCATAGACTTCTGTTGTAAAATCTTTAACATGCTGTTTATGATTCTCATAATTTTGTTTTAGTTCATTAAACATTTTAATAGGATCTTCTAATTGAATCATTACAACAACATCAAATGGATTAATTCCTTTACTAACACTGCTAATTCTTTTTCCTTTAAAATCTAAGGCATTTTTAACATTCGGATCATGTAAATCAACAATATCGATGTTTTCTGATAATTTTAGAGGTTTTAAAATTTGTTTTTTTAACAACAACATCATGTTTGTCAATACCAGGTCGAACACCGACAATTCTTTTTTTATTAGCCAAACTAACATAATTCTTTTCAACTTTGATCGCTTCAGTAATTTTATCAGCTTTTTCGATATGAGACATTTTATCAGCAACTTCACTTGAACTCATGAAATTTGCAAGTTTGTTATCATATTCTGCTTTAAAATCTTTAATCTCGACAGCAAACATATCTGAATCTGGAAGGTTTTGTAATAAATTTTCTAACTTGTTATCAAACTCATTTCTCAAACTATCAAAATTGAAACTATTATCTACATTTTGAATACTTTCTGTTTTAATTTGTGTTCCAAATACGTCAAAAATATTTTGTGAATCCATATTTATTAAGTAATAATTTGTTAACAACTTCTTTAAAATCTTTACCATCACTCAGTTCATTCAACACAAAAACACATAAATGACCACAAATTGGGGGATCTTTATAGTCTTGAATCTGAGAATCATTGTAGTAGACGCTTGATTTTTTCAAATATTTAATCAATTCTATAGGTGGTTTGTCCTCAATTCTTCCATACGAATCAAAATAACATGCATTCTTATCATTTTTATAATAACAAATCCAATGCGTTCCACCACCCATAATCGAGCCTAAATTCACAATTCCACATTCAAATTTCTTAACTTTTTCAGGTAATGTATCTCTCATGAAGATTCCTCTAAAATGTTTAATATTTTTGCAGATTTCTTCCAATTCCCCGAATGTTAAAGGTTTTGATTTCAATTTTTTTTAATGTTTGATTTCACGTAATTCAAAGTTTTTTCATCTAATCCAGATCCTGTAACATCTTCCAACTCTTTATCTAACCAATTTAAAATGTTTCGAACTATAGGAATCACATCTTTTTTAACGATTGGAGCAGCTTTACGAACATAAGGAACAAAATTTTTAACAACTGGAATATTTTCTCCAAAATCTAATAAATCTTTCAAAAGTCCACCATTTTTAAGTTCTTTCAACTGATTATAAGAAAATTCTATTCTGGTTCCTTTATTGTTTTTCTTATGTTTTTCGAGTTTATTGTATTGTCTATTTGTTAAAAATATCTTATCTTCGCCATTTTTTAGTTGATCTATTTTAAATTGAATACTAACTGGTATTTTTTTTTCTTAAAAGCGGATTTTATTTTTTTCTTTCTGATTTTTGCTGAAATTTACATTCACCTCCATTTATATAGTTAAAATTTCAAGTTCTCTTCGATTCCCATTCCTAGTTTTCTCTTCAAAAACATTGCTCCAGCTGTTGGAAGCGCAACAAATCTTTCACCTAAACTAGCATCTTTTGATAAAAATCTATCCATTGCCTTATCTTGCAAAACTTTATCTGCTATATGTCTGGAATTTGTGTCTCTATGTTTTGCATAAAAAATATCGTGCTCCATAGCAGCTTGATCTAATTTATTCACACCAGGATCTCCTCTTTTTAGTCTTTTTTCGAGTTTTGTGCCAGGCCCCAGATACTGATAAGTTGGTACGTGTAACTCAAAGGTAAATTGTTGATAAAATCATTCAAAAGTCCGCTAAACTCAATCATAGATGAACTTATTGCCGGCAAAATTCGTTTTAAATATTTAATTCCATCAGGTTTTTCAATCACTTCATCAAGTTTGTTCGAAATAAAATCCTTAATCGCTTTCTTTTCGTTCAAAAAATTGTTGTTTCCAGCCTTTTCTTGAGCATAAATATAATTTATAATTCCATCGAGTTTTGTCAAATCGTCGATATATCTGTACTCAATCTTATTATCACTGTATTTTCTTATACCTGATCCTTCGATTCGTTTTTCCCAAATTGGTTTAATTAATTTCATATATTTTTTACCTCTACTTGACTTAGGCTTCTTAGTAGATGGATCATTATTTTTGTAAATTGAGTCAGATTCCCATAAAATTTCTGTATACTTTTTCAAATCTTCTTCAGAATATAAATTATCTTTTGGAGCGTCATAGTCTGTTAATAATCTCCATAAACCTTGAGTTCCTTCATATGTTTTTTCATTAATAATGATATCATTATGCTCAAAATTAACGGGTAAATTTCCAATCATAAAACTTTTCTTTTTTATCCCAATACAAACCAAATTTATCATCTTTTACTCTAGGAAGGAATTTTTTTACCAATTTCACCAATTATTATATCCGTTGTTCCAGGACTTATTGGTTCAACTATGGTAGAGTCTTCAATGATTCGAGGTCTAAATGGTGTTGAAGATGGTAATTTTGGCAATTCAAACTCTTCTACTTCAGATTCTGGAATCGAAATATCAGCAAATTGTCGTACAACTGGAACCAAATTCATCAAATTTTGATTATCGCTTAAAACGTTTTCAATTTTACCTTCAACATTTTTAATTGCAGAAGTCACAGGTTGATTAATTTTTTGAATAAATTCTTGTTCTTTTTCATCAATTCGAATCTGTTCTTTAAATTCTTTGATTAATTTCTTTTCAATTTGATCAAGTTTTTTCGCTTCTTCAGAAGTTACGTTCACCATTTAATTAGAAAAATTTTGAAACGTGGAACGTAAAAACGTGAACGTGGAACGTAAAACGTAAACGTGGAACGTAAAACGTAAACGTGGAACGTAAAAACGTGAACAGATTTACCGTTTTTCAGTTGTTTTCATAATGTAAATAAAAAGTAAAGATAATGTAAAAATAATTGTAACAAATATTTTATCAAGTAGATTTGTCAGACCACTGAGCAGCATTTATATTAGAAAATTTATTCAAATATTTACCATTTTTAGGCTTCAAAGTTAGATTAATAGTTAAAAATCCATAGTCTTTTTTCCAAATTTTATCACATAATTCATTAAAGTGGTTAAAACTCATATCAGATCCCACATAATTGTTGTAAATCTTTCTCGAATAGTGATCGTCTTGCTCAAAAACACACACAACATATTCAAATTATTTCTAATAACTTGTTTATCAACCTTTGAAAAGCATTGGGAAAGATAGATACAAGATATGTTTTTGTGACGAGACATTACGAAATATTCCTTAATAACGTCTTGATTTTCTAAAATACAATAATCAAAAACGATTAACGAATTGGGTTTACATTCGCTTAACGGAACTATGTCCTCAGAAGCATTATAAAAATGTGATATTTCTTTGCTTAAGTTCTTCTCAATATTTTTGAATCTTTGTTGTAATTTTTTTGTATACGTCTTGTTCTAAAGATTTACTAAAAACATACAAATTGGAATAAGGAATCAACCTATTGTAGATAAAATTCAATAATAAAGTTGTTTTTCCACATCCACTTGAACCAACAATTAACAATCTGATTGGTTGATCTTTCTTATTTTCTTCAAACGTTTGAAGTTTTATCTGATCTTTTTGCTTTAAAAATTTCTTCATTTAAATAGCGAAAATGAAGCTGTTCAAGTTGACTTCAGAAAGCTCTAAATTAGTTTTAAACTTAGAACATCCTATTAATTTAGAGGAATAATCAAATTATTTCATCGGTTTAAGCGGTTTTTATTCTGACAATTTTGTAATAAATATTAGTGAAAGTTCTCCTTATTGTATAGGATTTAGTGAGAAGAACGTAACAAAATATTATGGTTTAAACAAAGGATATTATACTTTCGATCAAATAAAAAATTCCCTTAAAAATTATCTGAAAACATTCAAAACAATCAGATACATCTTTAAACTTTGACGAAAACAAGTTTGAAATGCAAAAAAATTATCTCTCTAATAAAATTCAAATAAAATCACCAGTAAGAATAATGTTTTCAGCAATTATAGTAGATTTATTAGGGTTTGTTCAAGAAACTATTGAGCCAAATCAGGTATATTTAGGAAATAAAACGCCAAAATTTAGACCGTTTGATGTAATTGAAGTGCACTGCAATCTCGTTGAACCTAGTTTTGAAAATCATACCGAACATCTTCACAAAGAATCTGAAATTTTGTACACATTTTTCCCAAATGTTGCTTATGGATCAAAAATCAGTGAAAAACCGAATGAAATCGATTATATTCCAATTAGAAAAAATAATAACAGAATTCAAAAAAATCTCTCTAACTATACAAGACTCTGAGGGAAATTTATTAAATAATGAGAGTAAAACAACAATATATTTAAGATTGAAAAAGGAATAAAATGGACCCCAAAATATAAAAGAAAGCTTCGAAAACATACATTCTGAAGGTAGGGGTGATTCGCCCCCGCCTTCAAACTTTCAAAAAAAAAAACACTGTTTTCATTAATGAATCTGGGCTTTATTCTCAAAATAAAAATTACTAGTTAAATGGAGTCAGTTGTAGACCTACTCAATAATCAACTCAAATTCAATAATACAGAAATTTTTACGATTATTGACGAAAATAACGAAATTTGGTTCAAAGCAAAAGATGATGCAGAAATTTTAGAATATGAAAACACGAGGCAAGCTATCATAAATAATGTCGATAATGACGATAAAACAACTTTTGAATGTATAAATTACAGGAGTCTATCCCATAGACCTCGAGAAAATATTCAAAAACATACTATTTTCGTTAATGAATCTGGCCTTTATTCTCGAAATAAAAATTACTAGTTAAATTTCTTTTCTATCTAAATGGAGTCAGTTGTGAATCTACTCAAATTCAATAATAAAGAAATTTTAACATTTGTTGACGAAAATAATGAATTTTGGTTTGAAGCAAAAAATATTGCAGAAATATTGGAATTTAAAAATACGATGACAGCGATTAGAGATCACGTTTAAAGACAAATATAATAAAAGCTATGATAACATAGATTCAGAAGGGGGGAACGAATCGTTCTTACCTTCAAACTTTCAAAAAAACACTATTTTCATTAATGAACCGGGCATATATTCTTTAATACTGAAATCAAAAACGAAGATAGCAGAAATGTTTCAAGATTGGGTTTTAGAAGAAGTTTTGCCAAGTATTCGTAAATTTGGTGTGTACAAACTTGAAAACAAGATTAAATATTTAGAGGACGAAGTTAAACACTTGCAAATTAAAGATGAAATAAAAACGGAAATAATCGCAAAACAAAGTGTAAAAAATTGACTTAATGAAACCAGACCTTGTTTGTAAAGATTTTGATAAGAAAAGACACCATGTTTTTGTATTAATTAAGAAGAATCACATGTAGGAATATCCTTATTACGTTATCAGAGCTCAAAAGAGAGAAATACCGAAAAGATTGAAAGAACTTGAAATTGATTACCCAGAAATGGAAATTTTATTAAGACATGGAGATCCAAATAGTATAAATCTCTACAACCAAATGAAAGAGTCTTTGAATATTTTATACAACGGAAATCATTTTACTACAAATATGGCAGAATCTTGACTGATTTATAGAATATCTAAATTACACGATGAAAATGTTTCTAAATTTTTCTAAAAACTCTCGATTTATTATATTTTGTTTGTAAATGTTTAGCATAACTAGGTAACCATTGTAGAATTCTTTTTTCATATTCACAAGGCATTTCGTTTTTATAACTTTCGCTGAAAATTTTTTTAGCACAATCTTTGCAAAAAGCATCTTTTCTATCTTTACTATACTGCCAGTTATTAAATTCAGAAATATTTTTAATTTCTTTACAAAAGTAACACTTTTTCTCTTCTAAAGTTAATTTGTTCATTTTATCATGAACCTTACAATAACAGTCTTTTCTATTCTCTTCCTTATAACATTCTTGACACTTTGTACATTTCTTTTGAGACTCCATTTATATTGAAAAAATTATTACACGATGAAAATGTTAAACTCTCGAATTATGATATTTTGTCTGTAAATGTTTTTGAAGATAAGGTAACCATTGAATGATTCGTCCACACTCGCAAAGAGTCGGTTTCTTTTGACGTTTTTGAATAATTATTCTAGCACAATCTTTACAATTTGTATGTTTTTTATCTTTACTATAATGACAATCGTAAAATTTGGAAATATCCTTAATTTCTTTACAAACGCAACATTTTTTCTCTTCTAACGTTAATTTTTCTAATTTATCGTATAGTTCTCTCTCTCATATTTACTACGACAATCTTTACACATAGACCCTATTCCTCCTTTTTAAGTCTTATTTTTATGAAATTCTTCAAAATATTTATATTCTTGACAAATTGTACACTTTCTTTTTTGAGCCTCCATTTATATAGAAAGAATTACAGCTTTGACTTTCTCAATTCATATTCATAAAACTTTCCGGTTATTTTTTCATTATTTAAATCTTTTATACTATAAGTTACAGGATCTGTGTTATTAATTTGATAAATCACAAAGATTTCTCTTGACCAATTGTTCTTATATTTGTTTTTGAAAATGTTTGTTTTTTACTAACAATTCTTACATGATCATTGACTTTAAATTTAGTTTTTGTGTGAGTTTCTGGTGGAATATACTTGAAAACGGTCTCTAATAACTCCTTTTCTGCATCTTTATATACGTCTTTCGGTTTCATTTTTTATTGTGCTGTGAACTGTATCGTTATAATTGTTTACGATTTTTTTGAAGAATATCGATCCATTTAAAGTTTTTATTAATCTCAAAAATTACTTTCATTCTCTCATTTTGAGCTCTGTTATATCTCTCTACAATACTTGATTTCTCTTCATTTTCAGTATGATAAATCTTAATGTTGTATTTTCTCAAAACATCGTTAAATTCTTTATTTTTAAACTCTAAACCCTTATCTGTATGAAGTAGGTTAGGAGGTTTGTGATTGATCCTTATGGCATCTTTTACTATATCTTCGACAGCTTTTGAAACATCCTTGCCGTTTTTTCTTTTGATAGCTCTTGACCAAGCATATTTTGAGAAAGTATCAATAACATTTAACATATACTTAAATCCATCATTTTGATCTGAATAGTTAGACATTATAACTAAATCTGCTGCCCATAAATCTTCAATTCCTAAAGTTATAATTTTTCTCTTTTTAAACTTTTTTCGTACTGGTGCATGAATTTCTCTAGCTTCAATCTCGATTTCTTCCTTATTCTTAGATTCTTTCTTTACTTGTTTTTCATAAGGATCCTTTATAAATTTACTCTTATTTGTCTTACATTTTGAACATTTTGCTGCAATTCTATACAATCCGTTTTGAGTTTGAACAATCTTAGAATCTATATTTTTCGTTTTCTTTTTACACTTGTGACAGTAAATTACATCATCTTCCATTTATATATCAAAGTTTCCAACTTTGTTTAACTCTTCTAAAATATCTGTTTTAATTTCGCCTTTATATCCATACGGTACTGTATCGATCTTATTTTCTAGGACAATTCTCTTATCATCTTTAGCGCTCAGTGCTAACTTGTTTATGGTAACTGTGTACAACTCATGTTTGTAGCTTTTGATTACTGTCATCTCCCTAAATTCTTCTTTATCTTCGAACAAACATTTCTTCAAGTTTTCGATATTTATTGTTTTATTTACAACGCTTCTCTTAATCCCTTTCCATCTTACTGGATTTTTGTCTAGATATTTGTACGAGTACATTTTCGATCTCAATCCACAAAATTCTTCTAAAACTTCGCTATTTAACTCATCTTTGAATTTCCCTATTACCTTCTTATTTTTAGTAGTGAAACATTCGTGATCTTTTGGATAATCACTTGTATCAAAGTCATCTATATTTTCTTTAATAATTTTAAAAGGATCTCGTTTCAATTGTAGGAAATAACTGTCTGTATCCATGTAACAAAGATTCAAATCTGGGTCAAACTTCTTTAATTTATCGTAATAAAACTCATACATTAACAATTTTGATAGGTCAAGAACTGAAAATCCTATGTAGATCGGTTTGTTAAATTTAACCTTTTGTTTGTACATGTGACTCGCTATACAGTTGTCGTCAAAGATATTAAAGCATTTGAAATTTGTTTTCTTAGCTTGTTTCATTGAAAATTCTTCATTTCATAGTTTGATATCACATCTATTTCGCACAATTTTCCATAGATTTTCCAAAAACTGAGTTGTTCATCAGCTTGTAAAAATCTTTCTCAAAGTCACTTGTAGCTTTGGTTCTCATGTTTGTGTTAAAATCAATGTACTTTTTCATAAAAGGCTTCTGATCGAATGCAATAACTCTATTCACATGTTTCAAAATCATACCTTGTTCGAGGTAAAAATTTCAAATTTCTTGAATGAACAACGTATTCAGTTTTATCCAGTAAAGTTGTGCAAAGTTTGTTTTTATAATGTTCGGGAGCAAGAGGTAAATCCTTGTGATGTTCATGTAAATTTGTTGGATATCCTTAGATCAACTTCGAGAATATAGCCATAATCTTCGTCGCCAGTGAGTTCTAAAATTTTTTTCTTGCCACTCTTCTTTTGTATATGTTTTAGGATTCATCCACTTGATATCACTAAACGGCAGTTTTTGCATAAGACCATAACCATAAAGGTTGTTTGTATCGACATAAAGTAAATAGTTTTCGGGCTTTGTCTTATCGAAATCTTTCAAATATTTGTTATTTGCTTTAACATATCGTTTAATACATTGAGAAATACCTCCACGAATACCTTTTTCAATCATTAAATACATATTATAATCACTAATCAATTGTAATTCTATTTTCGTTAATTTTAACATAGCGTCCCATGCGAGACTTGGAGCTGTTAGATAATGTGCTGGATCAAGTTTGTAACAATTTAGACAAATGTTTCTGAAGTTTTCGAATATATCAGCGAGCAATAAAACATCTTGGATATTGTACAAATCAGAGTAATTTCCAAGATTTTTCTCTTTTAATTTGTTCCAAACGCTCAAGTAGTGTTGATAATCTTTCTCAGATATGCTCTCGTCTGTCAAAAGTGAATAGAAATCTTGAATTTTCAGCTCTTCTGTGTAATCAAGTTTTTCAATACTATCGATAAATTCGTAAGGAAATATATACCTTTTCCAGATAGAACTTTAAAGATTTCTTCTTCGTCATTTGGTTTGTCTTTCTAGAATTGCGTTCAATATTCGTCCATCTTGTATAAAATGATTTGTATGTTTGAAGTCTTCTTTCTTTAGATTTTTAGCTAACTTTTCAATAGACGATGCCATGAATCTGAACGTATCTACGAACGAAAACTTGATGAATTTTCTAGGCTTATCATTGTCAAACTCATAGCCATATCCAGAATTTACAGAATAATTTATATATTTTTCATCTGTGTTTGCGATCAAATCAACATTTCCATATTGTTTAGCCATCTCTTTTATGTACAAATGAGTATCGTAATTTGACATATTATGACAGAAAACTGGAATATTTTGTGGAAATTTCAAATTCAGATTACAACATGAATGAGCTGCGCCTTGAAATTTACCTGTTAAATGACAACGATCTCTTACTTTATTATAACTCTTATCTTTCCAACTATCAGGAGTAAAACCATACTGAATTGACTCAACATCATAAGCAGACCATTCGCAAATATGACAAACGTTTGCATTTTGGTATGAAATTTCTTCTTCTTCAGTCAATTTCATAGGTTTTTTGTTCTTAGAATTATATTTTGTAGCTATGTATTTTGATATTTTATTGAGTTCTTCAAACAATTTTGCAGGAACATTTGGCAAATCTTCTTCATTTTTTGCTCGATAACATATCGGCTTGTACATACGATTGGTCACATTCGACACTAAATATAGAGTAAAACCATAAGGAATGTGCTTCTGAATCTTGGTTGTAGTCGATCTTTGTGGATTGTTCTTGCATGTCGGAATTTTTTCTAATATGCTCTCAAAATCCATATAAATAACGTACGGATGGCTAAACTTCTTTTGATAATTAGTAAATGATGTTGTTTGACCTGGAAATGGCATAATTGGTTTACAAACTTCATGTTGCTTGCAAATTTCTAAATGATCTGTTAAATCTCCAGATTTGTAGAAATGGCTTAAACATCTTCTACATAGCAATTTTTTATGTTCGTGTTTAGATAACTGAGAACTCACTAATCTATTTAAATCTGTTATCAACACATAATGAGATTTGTCTTCTTGTTTAACATACAATAAATCGATTTCTAACTCGGCATTATAAACTTCGGAAATTTGTAATGGAACAATGTTGAGTTTTTCGTCATAAGTATAGATATTTATAGACATTTTTGGATATTTGTACTTGGAATTGGAGCTGAGTTTCTCAAATAATTGTATATCTTTTAAAGACATTGGATACTCAAAGCCCGAAAATATCTCGTCATTTACAAATTTCTCGTATTGCTTTGCTCTGTCAGCATTCTTTTCGGGTTTTCCAATAGCACATCGGATAAAATAAAACAAAACAGAAATCATCTTTATTTTTGATATTCACACAAGCTTTCTTTACCTTGATCTCTTGTGGTAAATCGATATATGATCCTGCGTTCATAAATTCGTGTTTATTAAGGCTCAAAACTAATTGTTTACAACTTTTAAATGTCCATCCAGAACCTCTATTTGGATGATTTGTCTGTTCTCGATGTGTTAATTTATTAAATTGCTTAGTAATAAAGTCGTTTAAGTCAAATATTTCGTCTGATTTTATAGTAAAATACATTGGGCAAGTTTGTGGTTCACCGTTTACTAAAGTTCGTTCATATTCACATTCCAAAGAGAGATATCCTTTCATATTTTTAACATTCTCTTGAAATTTTTCTATTAAACTTTTAATTTCTGGCCTCATAATTGATAGATATTTGTAAATTGACATGGAATTATCGTTTAAATTTGTTAAAATGTATTGCTTGAAAAGACCGTGTATTGAGGATAAAACTTCTACATCTATGATATTTTCAGGTTTTTCGTTAAGAGTTTTGTCAATTTCTTCGATCATTTCAGACTTAGTTTTATCGTTTGTTTCAATGGACAATTTTTCAGCGATTGATTTTTCATCATTAAATAGATTGAGATCTTTTTTATCTTCCTTAAAGTTTTTCTTTAATTCACGCAATTTTTCTATATTGTACATCTTTTCATGATCGACAATTTGATTTTCTTTAGCCCATTGTCTTAAAAAATTCAGTTCTTTCTCGTAAATTTCTTTGTTTTTGGCATGGATTTTGGAGCCATAATGTCGATCATAGTTTTTTCTTAAAATTTCTTTTTTGCAAAACGGACATGTTACTTTTTTACCCTCCATTTATATAAGAAAAATTTCAACTAGCGATTTTTTCTAAATTCCAATTTTATAGTGAATTTTCGAGAAATATCCTTCAAATTATCAACTTTTAAGCTAAAACTTCGCAATAATTAGAGATAATTCGGTAGGTTTTTCAAAAAATTCTAGTACCAGTTTGTATGTACCTTAAAAAGTTGATAATTTGAAGGATATTTCTCGAAAATTCACTATAAAATTGGAATTTAGAAAAAATCGCTAGTTAAAATTTTTGTCCTTTATAAATGGAGCTACTAAAGGAATTAAATGAAGTTGGTGATTTAAAGTTCAAAGAATATAAGAAGTTGAATGAATTAGAAGAAAATAAGAAATACAAAATTTTGAATCTGGAGAAAATGAAAGATAAATTCGGGTTTACAATAATTGCCGAGTTGGAAGATTATAAAGTACACTTACCGAACAGATTTTTTACTGTTTTGGATGAAAAAAAGATTAAAGAATTGAATAAACATGATAAATTACACTTGGTTGTTACTGGAAAGAAGACTATTAAAGATAAAGACTGTGTTACTATCAATTTTGTAGAGTAGAAGATTTTTCGTTTATTCGTAGCAGACATTTCAAATAGATTGATTTGACAGCTCAAGAAAGTAGAAGCAAACAGCTATAGATTCGGTAATTTTTCATTCGTGAGTTACTGTTTGATTTTACAGATTCGTTTATTGACCTTTAAATAGTATTTTCCATTACTGTTTGATTTTACAGATTCGTTTATTGTCCTTTAAACAGTATTTTCCATTACTGTTTGATTTTACAGATTCGTTTATTGTCCTTTAAACAGTATTTTCCCTTGATTTACTGTTAGCTCCGAAAGTGAGCTAGAACCGCCATGTTCATATCTACTTATATATATAAATTAACAACAGTTCGGACTTGATTATGTACAGAGGTTTACAGTGATCCTTATAACCTGCATTGGAATCTCATAGCCTTCTTCTGCAAAACGAATTTTACCGACATAAGATGTAGGCTATAACTCAAAAACCTAATACCATAACATGGCTCTGAAAAAAGCAAAGAGAGCTAGTCTTAAGTAACAAGATGGAAATAAAGTGTAGGTCTTCTCAACATACACATATCGTTTACATGGTCATTCCATATTAGCTTAGAGTTCAAAACAAAACCAAGAAACTTAACAGAATCATAAGTTTGACAATCCTTGGTTAAGGTAAATAAAATTTCCTGCGTTTTAGTTTCATTTGAATCATAATTTTGACAGTCCTTGATTAAGGTGAATACAATATCCTGCGTTTTAGTTTAATTTAAAACTAGCCTATTAACTTTTAACCACTGTGAGGCAACTTCAAACAAATCATTTACTGCAGACCAAGCTAACTGTTGATCTCTGTGACAAGAGAACATCCTGGCGTCAGGAAACAACAACACCTTGGCAGAGACATCGTAATGAAGGTCCTTGATTGTAATTAAAAACAGTAGATGTCCCAACACAGAGCCCTGTGGGACACCATGTTTGGTAAATTCCAAGTTAGAGCAAACAACCGGAGTTCTCTTGTAGATAGGATATGACCACTCTGAGTGCAATATCCTTCAGGCCATACTTACTTAATTTGGAAAGATCAATGTTATGCGATGTTCAGTCGAGAGGTCACAGAGCATGGCAGAGCTTGACCGCTTATATTCAAAGGAATTAAGAATCCTTTCCAGAAATGTCTCAACAGCAAGAACTGTGGCTTTACCGCTTCTGAAGCCGCACTTCCCAGGAAATAGAAGATTGTTAGAATCCGTACCTACCATTTATGTATTATAGTACTTAAAATTGTAATATTAATTTATATAATTAATATATTAATTATTTGATATGTATATATATATATATATATATATATATATATATATATAACTGAAAGTGTTGGATGATCTTTTTAGATATTTATAACAAAATATCCCTTCTAAAAAGGTCACACATTTAATAATGGCATAAAAGTTAAAAATATTACTTTTAGAGAAGGCCTGCAAAATTACTAATAGCCTATTTACCAAGAAGGTTTTTTTTGTTACACACTTAAATGTTTTATTTAATGTTCATTACAATTAAGAGCTGAAGAAGAATTGGTTATGTAAGTAAGAAAACAGCTCTTAAAGCCAACTTAGTTAAAATTATTAGCTTCATAAAATCAGATGTTATAAATAAATAATTACTTATCTATTTATTAAAGAAATTTATGAAAATCTAATGGCAGTCAGTACAGCAGGTCTGTTCGACTAATTTATTTCATTTTGGTTTTAAATTAAAGGTATTTGTTTATAAATCAGACATAAAGTATTAAAAATTATTAATTTTGGGTATTTTCACTTTTTACTCAAAAATGTTTTCCTTATTTACATTTGTTTTGGGGATCTGAATCGTGCCGTTACCATTTTTTCTAAATTTCTCCATTGTTAATAAACCTACATACTTTATTTTTTTATATAAGAACACTCAGTGAATGTACGTTTTAAATTTGAGCTACTAATCACTGAAATGACATACTGAGGAGACAGTATTGATGGAACGAAAAAATATCACGTGAGCACACGGAGATACGATTTGACCTGATATTTATTGGTAGAAGTCAAAAGTGCTAAACAGTTGTCTCTGTTATAATTAGTTGTTACACGGATGTACTGATGGAACTAGGATATCGGGTCAGCACACGGAGATACGATGTGACCTGATATCAATTGGCAGAAGTCAAAAGTGCTAAACAGTTGTCTCTGTTATAATTAGTTGTTATACGGATGTATTGATGGAACGAAGAATATCGCGTCAGCACACGTAGATACGATTTGACCTGATATTTATTGGTAGAAGTCAAAAGTGCTAAACAGATTTCTCTGTTATAATTAGTTGTCACACTGATGTATTGGTGGAACGAGAAATACCGCGTCAGCACAAGGAGATACGATTTGACCTGATATTTCTTGGTAAAAGTCAAACGTTCTAAACAGTTGTCCCTGTTATAATTAGTTGTTATACGGACGTACTGATGGAACGAAGAATATCGCGTCAGCACACAGACATACGTATCGACCTGATATCTATTGGTAGAAGTCAAACGTGCTAAACAGTTGTCTCTGTTATAATTAGTTGTCACACGGATGTATTGATGGAACGAAAAATATCGCGTCAGCACAAGGAGATACGATTTGACCTGATATTTATTGGTAAAAGTCAAACGTTCTAAACAGTTGTGTCTCTGTTATAATTAGTTATCACACGGATGTATTGATGGAACGAGAAATATCGCGTCAGCACAAGGAGATACGATTTGACCTGATATTTATTGGTAGAAAGTCAAACGTGCTAAACAGTTGTCTCTTTTATAATTAGTTATCACACGGATGTATTGGTGGAACGAGAAATATCGCGTCAGCACAAGGAGATACGATTTGACCTGATATCTATTGGTAATTGTGTTAAAGTCCTTAAGAATTGTTTCTGTTAGAATAAATCCGTGACACTTCTGAAACTGTATATACGTCAGAGGCATGTGTCATAACATTCTTTTGGAACTAACCTTAACGATATTGACAATATTTTTAAAATTTTAGAGTCAAACTTATTCATTTGGTTGTACAACCATCCTATTAAATTTGAAGCAAATTTTACGGTAGTTGTTTTATTCTAAAGCATACAAATAATTTTTAAACGAGTCGTTGTTTAAGTTGGCACACCAACTTAACTGATACAAAATAAAAACATGGTTTATAAATTGAACCATTTAAATATCTCACAGCACGATGGTATCTGAAACAGGATTCAGTATCCGTGCAGAATTAAGTAAGTGAAGTGCAAATATTCGCCGTCTTCCCCAATTCACTTATCAGAGGTGGCAGAGTATTGATGGTCATGCGAGCGGCTCTGCCTTTCATATATCTTCGTAATAAATATGTTTAATATTAAATGTGCTCTGAACGCGTATTATCCTGTCGTATTTCCTGTTTTACAATGGGTAAGGAAAAGAAGGTATCTGCCCTTAATACGCAGAGCGTGCGCGATTGTATTTTATTAATGCCCATCAAAAATGTTTTATTTTATTTTATAAATGTGTAGGATTATCCACGTTATATCTTTACTTTTGTATGACATCTATATATTTGTCAACCCATGTAAATCGTAACAAAATGGTAAAAATTGGCTGGCGTGTATGACATTCACCAACGAATTTTAAACGGATATAATATACTTAATGAAGGAGATCTGACTATGATAACATTATAGTGCGATACATATAACTGCAAACCTGGGTTGAAGAATATAAACTCTTGTTTAATGAATGTAGGTCTAATACATATTATTAAACTTGGCATAGGAATAAAGAATTAGGTTTTGTTGCGATAACATTATAGTACGATACATATCAAAACCTGGGTTGTGGCAAATAAACTCTTGTTCAATGCATGTATGCGCGATACATATTATTAAACATTCTCATCAGAATCTAATATTACTTTCTTGCGATAAAAATAGCGTTGTCACTACCAATAGAGATCGCTTTACATTACTAAGTAATATAGCCTACGGCCAGGCTTACAGTGATATGTACCATACAACTATAATGTTGGTAGAATTACCGAGTATACAAACAATACATTTTAAATCTTTACTATTATTAATTTTTGTTTATACCAAATAAACCAAGCAAGAGTTTTTTTTTTCGGAAAATGAGATTTACGAAATATTTACTAAGAATGCAGGACAAACAGTTTATTTTGTATAATTTACGGAAATGATGCAATAATATATAAACTAATAATAGTTGATAAAGTTTAAATTTGAATTTTTAAAATAACAATTGGTTGGAGACTGAACAATGTCCCGTTCTCACTCTCTATTTAAACTTTCGTCTCGAAATGGCTTTACGTAAATGTGCAGTACTTAGAAAGAAGATGTCTACATGCCATATCTTGTAATAAAATATAGGAATGAAAAGGAGAAGATAGGAAGGGCGCAGCAGAATCTAATGGGAGGGATGGCAGCTGTAGGAAGCAGTTGTCGCTGTTATAGTTGTCTGACCCATTTACATAAAACTACAATGCTAACGTCGCAGACTTCATGTACATCCTGATCCAGGGGAATTACAAACACAACAATGTACGTGAATAATCGTATATCGTCGTGCCACTAAGTAGGTGAACTAGATTTTTAGATAAAGGTGCAAATATCGTAGTACACTAAGTGGGGCGAACTAGTTTTTATAAATCAAGGTGCAAGTATCGTCGTACACTAAGTATGATAAAATAAATGTATAGAACAAGGTGCAAGTATCGTCGTACACTAAGTATGATAAAATAAATTTATAGAACAAGGTGCAAGTATCGTCGTACACTAAGTGGGGCGAACTAGTTTTATAGATCAAGGTGCAAGTATCGTCGTACACTAAGTATGATAAAATAAATGTATAGAACAAGGTGCAAGTATCGTCGTACACTAAGTATGGATAAAATAAATGTATAGAACAAGGTGCAAGTATCGTCGTACACTAAGTATGATAAAATAAATTTATAGAACAAGGTGCAAGTATCGTCGTACACTAAGTGGGACGAACTAGTTTTGTAGATCAATGTGTAAGTATCGTCGTACACTAAGTGGGGCCAACTATTTTGTAGATCGAGGTGTGAGTATCGTCGTACACTAAGTGGGGCGAACTAGTTTTGTAGATCGAGGCGTCAGTATCGTCGTACACTAAGTGGGACGAACTAGTTTTGTAGATTGAGGCGTGAGTATCTTTAGATATGCACTATGAGTATAAAGTCGATGTAAAAACTCGGTCTTAGACACAGGTCGATATGAATGTGCAAGCAATGCTTCTAAAATTTACGAATTCTGTAAAATATGGATAGCTTTCCTAATGAAAGAAATATATCACTTTAATTCTCCATCCAGCCATCACATATGCATTCAAATACTTGATCACAACAATGGAAACATTCCAACCTACCCGTATACAGCGGACCAAAACAGACTAAATATAACTGGAAAAATTGGTAAATCTGACCTATCAGAATGGTACACTCAGTTATATTGTGGTTGGTATCGATTGGTTCCTTGGAGTATTATTGGTCTCTACCGATATATTTACTCCATATTATAAATCATAGCTTATTTTTTAAACAACGCAATGGGACTTTGTAAGTGTCACCACATTGTTACTAGAGGATTTTAAATTTCAACACATACATTGCATCTAAAACTTATTCTTACTTACAGTATGCATTCACACAACTCAGATTCCTTGTTTTAAGTATAAGTGGGAATTCATAATGCTTTACAACGGAATTTTAACTATAATTGATAACACTAAAATCATTAAGGGGAGACGATCCAATGCTCTCTGCAGATTTTCTATTGACCTCCCTCCCCTCGTGAGCTCTCCGTTAGAGAGACGTAACCTTGCCCCTACGTTACTAGGAAGGCCTATTTCATTTAATTTGGCGTTTCGAGCATTTCGGAAGTCTCGCAATTTAATTATTAGCAATATGAATGCAATAAAATAAGACACCACTAACATGTTGATTTAATTTTAGTGATTTTACGAATAAATCAATAATATGGCTACAGCGGTGCAGATATATTATACTTGTGCCAAGCTATTAGACGAGGTAGCCAGCGACGTAGCCACACTTTGGCTACCGAGCACTGTCACCACTCCGATCACCACTAGCTACACACTAGCTATTATAGCCAACGTTAACAATACCTATTTGCAATTTCAATTTTTGTTTCACTAATATTACCTTGGTGTGACTGCAAGCTTCTCCTGTAAGGATGTAATAGATCTCCTCATTGCAGTATCAGTTCCAGTTATTTCGTCCTTCATCAGGCCTAATAATTCAAAGAAACTGGAGTTTGACATCCGAAAGTAATTACAAAAGTTTTGATTTTCTAGCACAAACAACACGCATATTTCTCTTTCTTTGCCTCCTTTTTTCAGAAGTAACAGAAGGAGAATATATTTAGAATCACTCATGATATTCTAGATTAATTCAATGTAAACAAACAGGAGATGAAAACATTAACGCACAAACAACCCACCTCATTGTTTATAAATACTGAAAGGCTTGTTATGACCTTTACTATATTTTGTGAATGATAGTAATAGTCAACTGTTAAAGGTAGGTGAGATTTATAATAGACAATACCTGAGCGATCAGTTTGGTTGATTTAAACTCTGAAACCACTCAGTCAAGTAAACATTCGTTTAAAGTGAGAGACAACGTGACATGGTTTATATTGTAAAATTGGTCCCAGTGCCAAAATTATGATTACACTAAAAGAGGAGAGTAGCCACATCATTGGCACTTAGTACAAGCAGGACCTGACATAGCAAGTCGGTTCGTACATCTCCGTAATTATTATCCCACTTTAGGATTAGAGTCTTATGAGACATATCGTGGTGGCACGGCCAGGCCTTACTTGACGTTCTGGATTGTTACTGGTAATGATTACTGGCCGGGCTCAACAAGGTTATACATATCTACCTCTCCGTAATGATTATCCCACTTTAGGCTTAGTTTCTTTTGAGAACTATCGTGGTGGCACGGTCAGGCCTTACTTGACGCTCTGGATTGTTACTGGTAATGATTACTGGCCGGGCACAATAAGGTTATTCCTACCTCTCCGTAATGATTATCACACTTTAGGCTTAGTTTCTTATGAGAACTATCGTGGGTGGCACGGTTAGGCCTTACTTGACGTTCTGGATTGTTACTGGTAATGATTACTGGCCGGGCACAACAAGGTTATTCCTACCTCTCCGTAATGATAATCGCACATTAGGCTTAGTGTCTTATGAGAACTATCGTGGTGGCACGGTCAGGCCTTACTTGACGTTCTGGATTGTTACTGGTAGTTAATTACTGGCCGGGCACAACAAGGTTATTCCTACCTCTCCGTAATGATAATCCCACTTTAGGCTTATTTTCTTTAGAAAAGTATCGAGATGGCTCGATAGTAGCTTACTGGATTGGGTTAAATAAGGTTTTCCTACCTCTGTAGTTAATATTCAATAGTCAACCCTTTATTGCAGAGACATTAGTAACATGTATCAAATTTAGAAGTCTGTGAGATTAAATTAATGTTAACAAAACAAAAATACAACCAGCAATGCGATCATTACTGTCGAGTTAAATTTGTAACTTCTTGCTGTCACCCCTAACGACATCGTTCATTAAACACTAGACAGAGATACATTCACCACAATTACACGTGACATGTTCACGTTTCTTGCTTCGCGTAACGAAATGTTACCTGATAGGGTGAGCAAAACGTTCACATATGTAATTACAGAAATGTACTCAATTTATGTTGTTTATTAACAAAGTGAAATAAGTGAACAATATCGGACTATCACTAAAACGTTTTATTACCTGAGCGTTAACGTAGCTTATTTTCCAAGGGGTTGCAATATTTTACTTCTGTTTGTCTCCACGCATGGTAGCCTATTTAAAAAAAGTAAAGATTTGTTATACTTTAAATTTTGCATGACAATTTTTTATATATAGGCACATTGAGTTCGATTGTAGGGTAAAACCTCTCATAGGACCTAACTGAGCGTCAGCAAAGCATAACTTTCTGCAGGATATCTCAAGAATGTATTGAGGCATAGACTTGGATACTTTACACATATCGCTCAGTCTTACCAGTCTAACATGTTTGTATGAGGCTTCATTTCTCCATACCGAGTTCGGTGGTGCATATGTCCGGAAACAGGATTTCGCTCAGAGATACCAGAGCCTTACACTATAAACTGTGTTGTGGGACGCAAGAACTGTGCTATATGGCAATACGCTTTTTATACGACACAATAACTATGTTGAAGCAAAACCTATTACAAGTGAGCATAAACAGTGTTTCGTGTTACAAATTGGATATACGTAAATGTGCCTTAGAAAGTAGCCGCGATACCTGGTGATGTATGAACACCCATTTACACCGTGTTTTGTGTTACAAAGTGGATATACGCAATTGTGCGTTAGAAGGTAGCCGCGATACCTGGTGATGTATGAACACCCATTTACACAGTGTTTCGTGTTACAAAGTGGATGTACGCAATTGTGCGTTAGAAAGTAGCCGCGATACCTGGTGATGTATGAAACCCCATTTACACCGTGTTTTGAGTTACAAAGTGGATATTCGCAATTGTGAGTTAGAAAGTAGCCGCGATACCTGGTGATGTATGAACACCCATTTACACCGTGTTTCGTGTTACAAAGTGGATATACGCAATTGCGCCTTAGAAAGTAGCCACGATGAAAACCGATTTACACCATGTTCGTGTTACAAAAGAACTCGCCGCGCCGTTAGGGCTGGAATCCATATTTTCCTTTTATTTCATCTCACATTTTGGCCGATGTAAAAATATTGTAACGATAAAAATTGAGGTTTTATTATCAGAGAATATATTTTTCATTATTTACGCATATGTGTATTATAATTTTGCAAATTTACAAAACAAGAAAATAATTGTGAATCAGTCTTGACTGATTGCAACTAATATTTCTAAGGAAAATTGGCAAATAGAAAATCATAACAAAGCCATCTATCTATAAATATGAAATTTAATCATATTTAAATGAGTGGTGTTCTAATAAAGTTTATTTTTCAGTATATGGGACTTCATAAACGAGGCACTGATATCATTAAATAAATTGCTAAATCTTTTTACCAACAAATATATTAAGTAAATTTATAAAGTGTAGTTTATTATTCAAATTAAAATTCGGTAATTCGATATGTAAATCAGTTAGATATATCTAACTAAATCTAATGGTAACTAATTCTCTAAAGCATGTTTAATATGTTTGAAATAAAACTAAAAATGTTAATTTGTCCATTAGCGCTTAAAATGTTAACCCTTAAATAAATAAATATTGAACGTCTTTTCAGGAAAAAAATCCTTATTGAACTAAAATAATAATAAATGAAACTATTAACAGATTAAATTGTAAGAGGTGATATTGTTAGAGAGCAATGAAATAATAATTGAAAACAAAATTATTCAATACTATGAACACTTTTGACATAAAATTAAAGTGTATAAGCTTGTAACCAAACTAGAACTATTGTGCAAAACTCAATAAATCATGGGATAATTTCAAACAAAACCCAATAAACAAAACGCAGGCATTGAATAATGTGGTGAGGAAAGTTGAGAATGTTAAAATTAGAATTTGGCGTAGAGGAGGTAAGGTGATCATTTCTGGTTTATATAAACTATGTTAATTCACGACTGCAACGTACACAGAATATGCTATCAAAGTAAACTGGGGCGAGGTGTATTAAATAACACCAATCATTCTTTGAGAACCACAGTAATCAGATTTCCATATTTGAGGATGATTTGTAACGGTTTCTGCAGACGTAATTAGCTTACCTCTCTTCACACGTCACGTGGTATCTGTATTCACTATGTGTCAAGCATTTTTTGTGACGGTCTCTACAGGCGTGATTAGCTTACTTCTCATCACACGTCACGTGGAATCTGTATTCACTATCTGTCAAGCATTTTTTGTGACGGTCTCTGCAGGCGTGATTAGCCCACCTCTCATCACACGTCACGTGGAATCTATATTCACTATCTGTCAAGCATTTTTTGTGACGGTCTCTGCAGACATAAATAGTTCACCCCTCATCACACATCACGTAGAATCTGTATCCACTATCTGTCAAGCATTCTTTGTGACGGTCTCTGCAGACATAAATAGTTCACCCCTCATCACATATCACGTAGAATCTGTATCCACTATCTGTCAAGCATTCTTTGTGACGGTCTCTGCAGACATAAATAGTTCACCCCTCATCACACCTCATGTAGAATCTGCATTCACTATCTGTCAAGCATTCTTTGTGACGGTCTCTGCAGACATAAATAGTTCACTCCTCATCACACGCCACGTAGAATCTGCATCCAATATCTGTCAAGCATTCTTTGTAACGGCCTCTGCAGACATAAATAGTTCACCCTCATCACACGTCACGTAGAATCTGTATCTACTATCTGTCAAGCATTCTTTGTGACGGTCTCTGCAGACATAAATAGTTCACCCCTCATCACACATCACGTGGAATCTGTATCCACTATCTGTCAAGCATTCTTTGTGAAGGTCTCTGCAGACATAAATAGTTCACCCCTCATCACACGTCACGTGGAATCTGTATCTACTATCTGTCAAGCATTCTTTGTGACGGTATCTGCAGACATAAATAGTTCACCCCTCATCACACCTCATGTAGAATCTGCATTTACTATCTGTCAAGCATTCTTTGTGACCGTCTCTGCAGACATAAATAGTTCACCCCTCATCACACACGTCACGTGGAATCTGTATCCACTATCTGTCAAGCATTTTTGTCACGGTCTCTGCAGGCGTGATTAGCTTACCTCTCATCACACGTCACGTGGAATCTGTATTCACTCTCTGTCAAGCATTCTTTGTGACGGTCTCTGCAGACATAAATAGTTTCACCCCTCATCACACATCACGTGGAATCTGTATCCACTATCTGTCAAGCATTCTTTGTGAAGGTCTCTGCAGACATAAATAGTTCACCCTTCATCACACCTCACGTAGAATCTGTATCCACTATCTGTCAAGCATTCTTTGTCAAGGTCTCTGCAGACATAAATAGTTCACCCCTCATCACACCTCATGTAGAATCTGCATTCACTATCTGTCAAGCATTCTTTGTGACGGTCTCTGCAGACATAAATAGTTCACTCCTCATCACACGCCACGTAGAATCTGTATCCACTATTTGTCAAGCAATCTTTGTGAAGGTCTCTGCAGACATAAATAGTTCACTCCTCATCACACCTCACGTTGAATCTGCATCCACTATCTGTCAAGCATTCTTTTTGACGGTCTCTGCAGACATAAATAGTTCACCCCTCATCACACCTCACGTTGAATCTGCATCCACTATCTGTCAAACATTCTTTTTGACGGTCTATGCAGACATAAATAGTTCACCCCTCATCACACCTCACGTAGAATCTGTATCTACTATCTGTCAAGCATTCTTTGTGACGGTATCTGCAGACATAAATAGTTCACCCCTCATCACACCTCATGTAGAATCTGCATTTACTATCTGTCAAGCATTCTTTGTGACCGTCTCTGCAGACATAAATAGTTCACCCCTCATCACACGTCACGTGGAATCTGTATCCACTATCTGTCAAGCATATTTGTCACGGTCTCTGCAGGCGTGATTAGCTTACCTCTCATCACACCTCACGTAGAATCTGTATCCACTATCTGTCAAGCATTCTTTGTGAAGGTCTCTGCAGACATAAATAGTTCACTCCTCATCACACCTCTCTTAGAATCTGCATCCACTATCTGTCAAGCATTCTTTTTGACGGTCTATGCAGACATAAATAGTTCACCCCTCATCACACCTTACGTAGATTCTGTATCTACTATCTGTCAAGCTATCTTTGTGACGGTCTCAGCAGACATAAATAGTTCACCCCTCATCACACATCACGTAGAATCTGTATCTACTATCTGTCAAGCATTCTATGTGATGGTCTTTGCAGATATAAATAGTTCACCCCTCATCACACCTCACGTAGAATCTGCATTTACTATCTGTCAAGCATTCTTTGTGACCGTCTCTGCAGACATAAATAGTTCACTCCTCATCACACCTCACGTTGAATCTGCATCCACTATCTGTCAAGCATTCTTTTTGACGGTCTATGCAGACATAAATAGTTCACCCCTCATCACACCTCATGTAGAATCTGCATTTACTATCTGTCAAGCATTCTTTGTGACCGTCTCTGCAGACATAAATAGTTCACCCCTCATCACACGTCACGTGGAATCTGTATCCACTATCTGTCAAGCATATTTGTCACGGTCTCTGCAGGCGTGATTAGCTTACCTCTCATCACACCTCACGTAGAATCTGTATCCACTATCTGTCAAGCATTCTTTGTGAAGGTCTCTGCAGACATAAATAGTTCACTCCTCATCACACCTCTCTTAGAATCTGCATCCACTATCTGTCAAGCATTCTTTTTGACGGTCTATGCAGACATAAATAGTTCACCCCTCATCACACCTTACGTAGATTCTGTATCTACTATCAGTCAAGCAATCTTTGTGACGGTCTCAGCAGACATAAATAGTTCACCCCTCATCACACATCACGTAGAATCTGTATCTACTATCTGTCAAGCATTCTATGTGATGGTCTTTGCAGATATAAATAGTTTACCCCTCATCACACCTCACGTATAATATGTATCTACTATCTGTCAAGCATTCTTTGCGAAGGTCTCTGCAGACATAAATAGTTCACCCCTCATCACTCATCACGTAGAATCTGTATCCACTATCTGTCAAGCATTCTTTGTGAAGGTCTCTGCAGACATAAATAGTTCACTCCTCATCACACCTCACGTAGAATCTGCATCCATTATCTGTCAAGCATTCTCTTTGACGGTCTATGCAGACATAAATAGTTCACCCCTCATCACACCTTACGTAGATTCTGTATCTACTATCCGTTAAGCATTCTTTGTGACGGTCTCTGCAGACCTAAATAGTTCACCCCTCATAACACCTCACGTAGAATCTGTATCTACTATCCGTCAAGCATTCTTTGCGAAAGTCTCTGCATACATAAATAGTTCACCCCTCATCACACATCACGTAGAATCTGTATCTACTATCTGTCAAGCATTCTTTGTGACGGTCTCTGCAGACATAAATAGTGCACCCCTCATCACACATCACTTAGAATCTGTATGCAATATCTGTCAAACTTACCTTTGAAAGTTAAGAATGAGATCGTCACTGAGTCAAGGTGTTTGTCTGTCTGGACAGTTTGGTAACGAAGCATTGCTCAGGTTGGCAGAGGCTAAGTTGGGGGGCTGTAGGAACCACGTCCTCAACTGTCTTCTTTGCTGCACCCTCGTTAGAACCAGTCTGTGTCTGTTCGGAATAGAAATTTGTTAATTGTAATATAAGTTGTCAATTTGTAGGTAAGGCGTGGCATTATCAATCCTACTTTCCATTGCTGTAATGTATCACTATTTCGTTCGTACAATATAAATATAAATTCCTGGTGTTTTTACAGTCCTAGCAACATTTCTTGTCGAGAACAGATAAACAGCATAATAGGTACAGTAGGGGCATGTAATACATTGACGCGTACAAAATTTACCTATTTTAACGTGACCAATTATGGAGAATCTGTTAGGAAACAGTCTCTCACATCTGTAGAATCGTTCAATCTATACTCTAGAAAATAAAAGTAGAGTAAATCTTTATTTCTGTTTGCTAGCAGGGAGCCGGAGCGTAAATAAATAGCTTTTGATAAAATTATCCAGTCCTTAAGATTACTGAAGCCATTCAAAACTTCTACCAATTTAAGTGTGGCCGCTCAGTCTAGTTTATATACAGAGTTCCATAATAATCTGACAAGAATAAACTGGCAGAAAAAACAAATATAATCCAAAAAATTGGTTGAAATGTAGCTACCATATTCATGTATGTATAGAACTAGCTCACATCATGTTTAGTCTGATACATTCAAACTCCGTATTGTTTGTTTGCTATCAATCTTGCACATCCAAGTCATGTGTGCCTAATTTGTTGGATGATTACCTTTAAGTGTAACATATTTGGGCTCCGGAGATCAAATCCAGATGGCAATCATTAGATATACCCGGAGTGTGGCGGCTACACATGTCGCGTATAGAGACAAGTTTTACACCGTCACTATCTCTCCTGGGAACACTACCAGCTGTTCCTGTTTTACACGCGCTGCCGGCGGATTGTTTTTGTAATCAGTTTATGATCGGATTAGTGACAACCAATCAGCGCTTAGTGTGTAATTGTATTTACACGATAGTATTTTCCAACTAAACATTGATTAATTTCACGTACACGTAATTATTTTGCCGTATAGAGGAACGTGGCATGGAATTGCGTAATCAGGTACACTCCTCATTGAGTTCAATAATTTTGACCTTAATGCATTATGGCATATTCTACTCCCGCTCAAATCTACTCGTACTTTAATCCATGACATGATTATTTTGCAATCAAAATTACACTACGGATGAAAATAAAAAATAACACAGTATTTGTTGTTTACTTTACTGAACGATGGTATGGGAGAAAGTCCATTTGTTTAAAGTTGTACAAAAATTCTCTTTTATACATCGGTGTGGTCACAGTATAATTGGTTATATTATGTGTATGCATATATATTTACCCGAAGGCTTAAACAAAGGGCTGATTTGTTTAACTTTTGTGTCCATATATATTGTGGAGTTACGATTATATATTATAGTCTCTGCCATTTCTGGAAGTTTAATATTTTTATTTGCTAAATTTGAACTGTATATAACCAAATGTATGTTCAATTTAATGGTTGTGTACATTATAAGTATATGAAATTTGTATTCGAGATTCATAAAATATTTGCTCTAAAATGTTTTTATTCGCGTAAAAATTTAACCTAAACGTTTTAAATATTTGCAGTGTATACAAATAACAATATCTACATAGTGGCTTTAGTACACTTCCTTCAGCAGGCATCAGAATGTTTGCTATGAATAAACTTTTATATTTAAAGCTATCGGTGGTCTGTAGGAAAAGGCATAAACAATCACACAAACTATCGTTAAATATATTAAATACAAAGTATATTTAATTTACAAATACATCTGTATATTGTGTTGAAACGGATTCCACCAGAACGGTTCCCATTGCACAAAAACCAATAACTATAGTAATGGAGGAGTTCTCCGAGTCATTTCCTACCCGGAAGAGGGCGGTATTAAATTCTTTCCGGACAATATTTGAGTCATTCTACGGGCAGTTTAAGATTGTTTCTGAAGTTACACAGTTCTGTGATAGTGTCACAAACATTAAACAAAGTGACATCTCAAGAAGTAGTTAGGGACCATGTGGGAATAGTTCAATAATTACATGAAAATAAATAATTTCTGAATAATAATTCAGCGCGGTTGTGCCAGCTCAAGTTCACCACTTCCCTAGCTACTTTATTATTTGAGGACAACGAATTTTATTCAATAAGCAGTCAGGATATTTTATTCTTTAACCAATAAGTTTAATACTTTATTATACGACTTCTAAAATTGTCAATGTTGAGTGATTTGTCTAAGGACGTTCAAAGGTCAGCTATTATTATGTTATAATTTGAGGCAAGAAACGTTTTAGAACAATAATAAGATACTATTATCTGATGGTAAAAATTATAACATACAAAATTGTATTCTTTGTTTGAATGTTACTTTTGACGATGGAAGGATTGTGAGGGGAACAGAATTTTTCGGACATTTGCCATAGTTCAGTGAAACAAGAAATCAGTAACACTACGTTTCGAGATCTGCAATCTGATCTCTTCTTCAGGTAAAGAACTAACCTAATACATATTAAGTGCATGTTTATAGAGTTCGTGAAGTTGATAAACAATATGGTGGTTGTGATTCCTGACTTAGGCGTGCCACAATGCATTGGTAAGATTTATTTATTTTAACCTAGTTTGTAATTATGTATTAAGTTAGTTCTTTTCCTAAAGAAGAGATCAGATTGCAGATCTCGAAACGTAGTGTTACTGATTTCTTGTTTCACTGAACGATGGCAAATGTCCGGAAAAATCCTGTTCCCTATACAAAATTGTAGTTGACGAGAGTTCTTTAACAAAAGTTTGCTGTAATAAAACAATCTACAGTTAGTGAGAGGATACAGGTTGGGAAAGCAAAGAATTCCTTTATGTATTGGAGGTTATCCGAGAGGAAAATTTAAATTACAATTACACTAATTCTGAGAGAAAACTCTCCAAGTGTAAAGTTGGCAGTGACTTTGTACTGTACATGGCCTGAATGTATTATTCTGTCTCGTTTGTGTTACAGCATTTTCACTGAACCTTTAGTTAATGAAGATCTGAATTTTAATCGTAACTGTCAATTTGTACTGGAATTACAAAAAGATTTCATAGTATTAAAATTACAATACGATTATTCTAATAGACAGGAAAATAATTTAAAAAAGGATCAATATTATTAGTTACAGATAAAATTTTAAACATATGTATCGGTAGAATATTTTTCAAATACAAATATATTTACTGTCGTATACATTACAAAATATACGGCATCATCAGATAACACAAAAATAGACAGCGTCATTCTGTTTTCATCACGAGCAGAACACATATTCAGATACCAATTGTTACATTTGCTTTTTACTATATTATGATAATTAACTGCACATGTAATTAGTACAGGCTCAGTGCGATAGCAATCACAAGTACTATCGTGTAAATACAATTACACACTAAGCGCTGATTGGTTGTCACTAATCCAATCACAAACTGATTACAAAACAATCCGCCCGGCAGCGCGTGTAAAACAGGGGACAGGTGGCAGTGTTACCATGTGACTATGTAAAAACCGACAAGAATGTGATTATTATGATATATGGGGATAAATGGGCGATTCAATTGTCATGTAAACAACTGTGTTACCCGTTAATTGTCAGCTACTTGATCAGGAATATTTAGGAGCATCTGATCAATTCTAATGGTAATCCATACTCAATAGAGTAAAATGAAAGCATGTAAATTTATACATAAATTATTCATAGCGTACATTAATTACCCTATCCTACTTGTCGAACCACTCTTTATCACACAGTTAGCACATTGCTGGGAAATCAAAATAATAGATGTATACTACCGTAGTCTAGTTCTCTATCGCAGAGTCTCTGCTCTATATAACAGACTTAGCACACTCGGTTTATTGGCGGGAGACCTGAATAATAGACGTTTTACTGCAGTAGCCTACTTCACATCTACTCTATATAAATGACTTAGCACACTCAGTTATTGGCGGGAGACCTGAATAATAGACGTTTACTGCAGTAGCCTACTTCACATCTACTCTATATAACAGACTAAGCACACTCAGTTATTGGCGGGAGACCTGAATAATGGATGTTTACTGCAGTAGCCTACTTCACATCTACTCTATATAACAGACTTAGCACACTCAGTTATTGGCGGGAGACCTGAATAATAGACGTTTTACTGCAGTAGCCTACTTCACATCTACTCTATATAACAGACTAAGCACACTCAGTTATTGGCGGGAGACCTGAATAATGGATGTTTACTGCAGTAGCCTACTTCACATCTACTCTATATAACAGACTTAGCACACTCAGTTATTGGCGGGAGACCTGAATAATAGACGTTTACTGCAGTAGCCTACTTCACATCTACTCTATATAACAGACTAAGCACACTCAGTTATTGGCGGGAGACCTGAATAATGGATGTTTACTGCAATAGCCTACTTCACATCTACTCTATATAACAGACTAAGCACACTCAGTTATTGGCGGGAGACCCGATTAATAGACGTTTTACTACAGTAGCCTACTACACATCCACTCTATATCGCAGAGTTATCACACTCAGTTATTGGTGGAAGTTGAATAATAGACGTTTACTACAGTAGCCTACTACACATTCACTCTATATTGCAGAGTTAGCTCACTCTGTTATTCGTGGGAGACCTGAATAATGGATGTTTATTACAGTAGCCTACTACACATCTACTTTATATCGCAGAGTTAGCAAATTCAGTTATTGGCGGGAGACCTGAATAATAGAAGTTTACTGCAGTAGCCTACTACATATCTACTCTATATCGCAGAGTTAGCACCCTCAGTTATTGGTGGGAGACCTGAATAATAGACGTTTACTACAGCAGCCTACTACACATCCACTCTATATCGCAGAGTTATCACACTCAGTTATTGGTGGAAGTTGAATAATAGACGTTTACTACAGTAGCCTACTACACTTTCACTCTATATTGCAGAGTTAGCTCACTCTGTTATTCGTGGGAGACCTGAATAAGTTTATTACAGTAGCCTACTACACATCTACTCTATATCGCTGAGTTAGCACATTCAGTTATTGGCGGGAGACCTGAATTATGGATGTTTAATGCAGTGGCCTTCTACACATCTACTCTATATAACAGACTAAGCACACTCAGTTATTGGCGGGAGACCTGAATAATAGAAGTTTACTGCAGTAGCCTACTACACATCTACTCTATTTATTTATTTATTTATTTATTAACGGACAAACCATTTTACAATAAATTACAAAATAGCTGATACAAGCGATAAGGCAATAAAAATACAAAAAAGAATAAGTGTATAAATCGAGAGAATGCGATACAATAACATTATGAAGCTTATAAACAACAAGATGTAAACAAAAATATAAACTATTGAAGCATAAACAATGAAACTGCAAGATGTGTTCTGCAAATACAGCAATTAATTAACAAAAACCAGATACTAACAACAATACAATATATATAATAATAAATACCAACAATAATAAACTATATAAAAGTGCAATAACAGGAATAAAATAAAATATAATAAATATATAAAAGCAATGAGAAACTAATATTAACAGCTAATAAACTATGTAATTTAGCAATAACAAGAATACCATATATTAGTATTAAAAATGAGTAATTAATAAGTAGCTAGGAAATAAATTATTATATAAAATTGCAGTACACGACACTCCGTAGAGGCGCTTCCAATCACTCTTGAGCTGCGATAAGTGAGGTGACCTTCCTCCTGAACAGCTGGCCACTGCTGTATAATCAGTAGCTTAATTGGTGAGAACTTCCACTCCCCGCGCGACGGTCCGCGCCTGTACAACCCCAGCAGAAAGAAGAGAGAAGGCCTGCCGGCGAACCTGGTGAAGACCATCGAAGAACAGGTCACACCCAGACGCAACCCGATTTCCCAGGCGAATAAACCTTGCGAAAGGACTGTTGAAGTCGAAGTTGGTTGAGTGATATCTTCGACCCAGCAGATCTCGAGATCTTGTGTTTGCCGGAATTCTGAGGTCGATTTCAGCTAGGAGATCTGGACAGTTCATGCGACCATTCACTATCTTCCAGAGAAGGACAACATCAGCCACGTCACGTCGCAGGGCAAGAGGTGACAAGTTCAGATTACCGGACAGTTCCTCCACAGGCACATCAAGATAGACAAAACCCAGCCGGACACCAATCAAGCGAAGAAAACGCCTTTGTAGAGCCTCCAGTCTCGTCCTATTGCCAACAGTGTAAGGCGACCACACGGGACTTGCATATTCCACAAGCTGTCTCACAAGGGAACAATACAGAGAGCGAAGAGCAGAAGGGTTGTCGATGCCTCTGGAGAATCTTGCTATAAAACCAAGCATATTGTTTTGCTCTGCTACTGATGTGGTCTATATGTCCAGAAAATCCCATGTCGCTGGCAAATATAACGCCTAGGTCTTTTATACACTTGGACCGTGTAATGGATGTACCAGAAATGGAGTATACGTATATGACTGGAGATTTGATGCGGTGATAAGTTATACAAGAGCACTTACTGGGATTTACAGACATGTTATTCCTGACACACCAATCCTCAATTCGGGAAAGGCTATTTTGAATTTCTTGAGAGTCTTCTGGTGTAGACACAGCGATGAAAATCTTCAGGTCGTCAGCAAATATACCAGACTTAGCACACTCAGTTATTGGCGGGAGACCTGAATTATGGATGTTTAATGCAGTGGCCTACTACACATCTACTCTATATAACAGACTAAGCACACTCAGTTATTGGCGGGAGACCTGAATAATAGACGTTTACTGCAGAAGCCTACTTCACACCTACTCTATATAACAGACTTAGCACACTCAGTTATTGGCGGGAGACCTGAATAATTGAAGTTTACTGCAGTAGCCTACTACACATCTACTCTATATACCAGACTTAGCACACTCAGTTATTGGCGGGAGACCTGAATAATAGACGTTTACTACAGTAGCCTACTACACATCCACTCTATATCGCAGACTTAGCAGATTCAGTTATTGGCGGGGAGACCCGAATAATAGACGTTTACTACAGTAGCCTACTACACATTTACTCTATATCGCAGAGTTATCACACTCAGTTATTGGTGGAAGTTGAATAATAGACGTTTAATACAGTAGCCTACTACACATTCACTCTATATTGCAGAGTTAGCACACTCTGTTATTGGTGGGAGACCTGAATAATAGACGTTTACTACAGTAGCCTACTACACATTCACTCTATATTGCAGAGTTAGCACACTCTGTTATTCGTGGGAGACCTGAATAAGTTTATTACAGTAGCCTACTACACATCTACTTTATATCGCAGAGTTAGCACATTCAGTTATTGGCGGGAGACCTGAATAATGGACGTTTACTGCAGTGGCCTACTACACATCCACTCTATATCGCAGAGTTATCACACTCAGTTATTGGTGGGGAGAACCTGAATAATAGACGTTTTACTACAGTAGCCTACTACACATCTACTCTATATTGCAGAGTTAGCACACTCAGTTATTGGTGGGAGACCTGAATAAGTTTACTACAGTAGCCTACTACACATCTACTTTATATCGCAGAGTTAGCACACTCAGTTATTGGTGGAAGTTGAATAATAGACGTTTACTACAGTAGCCTACTACACATTCACTCTATATTGCAGAGTTATCACACTCAGTTATTGGTGGAAGTTGAATAATAGACGTTTACTACAGTAGCCTACTACACATCCACTCTATATCGCAGAGTTATCACACTCAGTTATTGGTGGAAGTTGAATAATAGGACGTTTACTACAGTAGCCTACTACACATTCACTCTATATTGCAGAGTTAGCACACTCAGTTATTGGTGGAAGTTGAATAATAGACGTTTACTACAGTAGCCTACTACACATTCACTCTATATTGCAGAGTTAGCACACTCAGCTATTTGTGGGAGACCTGAATAATAGAAGTTTACTACAGTAGCCTACTACACATCTACTTTATATCGCAGAGTTAGCACACTCAGTTATTTGTGGGAGACCTGAATAATAGACGTTTACTACAGTAGCATACTACACATCTACTTTATATCGCAGAGTTGGCACACTCAGTTATTGGCGGGAGACCTGAATAATGGATGTTTACTGCAGTGGCCTACTACATATCTACTCTATATCGCAGAGTTAGCACACTCAGTTATTGGTGGGAGACCTGAATAATAGACGTTTACTACAGCAGCCTACTACACATCCACTCTATATCGCAGAGTTATCACACTCAGTTATTGGTGGAAGTTGAATAATAGACGTTTACTACAGTAGCCTACTACACATTCACTCTATATTGCAGAGTTAGCACACTCTGTTATTCGTGGGAGACCTGAATAAGTTTATTACAGTAGCCTACTACACATCTACTCTATATCGCAGAGTTAGCACATTCAGTTATTGGCGGGAGACCTGAATTATGGATGTTTACTGCAGTGGCCTACTACACATCTACTCTATATAACAGACTTAGCACACTCAGTTATTGGCGGGAGACCTGAATAATAGAAGTTTACTGCAGTAGCCTACTACACATCTACTCTATTTATTTATTTATTTATTTATTAACGGACAAACCATTTTACAATAAATTACAAAATAGCTGATACAAGCGATAAGGCAATAAAAAATACAAAAAAGAATAAGTGTATAAATCGAGAGAATGCGATACAAATAACATTATGAAGCTTATAAACAACAAGATGTAAACAAAAATATAAACTATTGAAGCATAAACAATGAAACTGCAAGATGTGTTCTGCAAATACAGCAATTAATTATAAAAACCAGATACTAACAACAATACAATATATATAATAATAAATACCAACAATAATAAACTATATAAAAGTGCAATAACAGGAATAAATAAAATATAATAAATATATAAAAGCAATGAGAACTTAATATTAACAGCTAATAAACTATGTAATTTAGCAATAACAAGAATACCATATATTAGTATTAAAAATGAGTAATTAATAAGTAGCTAGGAAATAAATTATTATATAAAATTGCAGTACACGACACTCCGTAGAGGCGCTTCCAATCACTCTTGAGCTGCGATAAGTGAGGTGACCTTCCTCCTGAACAGCTGGCCACTGCTGTATAATCAGTAGCTTAATTGGTGAGAACTTCCACTCCCCGCGCGACGGTCCGCGCCTGTACAACCCCAGCAGAAAGAAGAGAGAAGGCCTGCCGGCGAAACCTGGTGAAGACCATCGAAGAACAGGTCACACCAGACGCAACCCGATTTCCCAGGCGAATAAACCTGCGAAAGGACTGTTGAAGTCGAAGTTGGTTGAGTGATATCTTCGACCCAGCAGATCTCGAGATCTTGTGTTTGCCGGAATTCTGAGGTCGATTTCAGCTAGGAGATCTGGACAGTTCATGCGACCATTCACTATCTTCCAGAGAAGGACAACATCAGCCACGTCACGTCGCAGGGCAAGAGGTGACAAGTTCAGATTACCGGACAGTTCCTCCACAGGCACATCAAGATAGGCAAAACCCAGCCGGACACCAATCAAGCGAAGGAAAAACGCCTTATGTAGAGCCTCC